>NC_056733.1:1084939539-1085219539 GCF_019279795.1 Protopterus annectens | reverse complement strand
CTGTAAGCATATAGGGTTCAAAGTCCGCAGGGGTGGAGATAAGGGGTGCATGTGAAAAAAGCCAAACCATCTGCAGAAGTTAGCTTACCAGGTTCCAAATCCTCACCTTTCACTGCAGACCACAGAATTGTAGCTGGGGGGGAGGGGTGTAGGGATCACAACTGGAAATTGCCAGTGGGGCTTTATTACAGTATTGATATTAAGAAATATATGCTGATACTGTCATTAGTGTCAGGACTGAAGCTTCCAAGTGTTTAGTGGCTAGTATGGTAACCACCACCCAGATGGGTAAGCTTAACACAGCTGCTGTCTCTCACTGCTACAGAGCAAACTCCTCTGACATCAAGGTCATTCATCAAATATATATCATTTGGGGTGCAGTTAGTGCTTTATCCCTGTGGGCCATGGAACACATAATACTATGTAATAGTTATAGTTGTATATATAAATGTCAACCACTTGCCTGTTAAAGTTATTCCGTTCAACTCAAATACTGTTTATCAAATAAACTTTACAGTTTAGTTTTACCAGACTGAATTTTCATTTCAACACGTTTTTTTGTTTTTCAGTTCTGTTTCAGTACTGCTCAATCAACTTTGTGTATTTAATTTTATTTTGCTGTAAACCTAGATTGGTCAGCACAGTGGATCAGGGAGTAGCATCATAAACTCACAGCTGGAAGTTCTCTGGTTTGATTTTCACCTGGGGAGCCTTCTGTGTTGAGTTTGCATGTATTTCCTATGTTTGTGTGGGTTTTCTCTGAGTACTAGTTTACTTATGCAATATGTTGTAGACCATGCTTCATTGAGATAGCTGTATGCATTTTTTTTAATTATTTTTTGGAAGACCTGCCTAGCTATACTGCCTCTCGTGGCACATTTGCTGCACACCTCCATCATTAGGTATACCTTTTGAGGGTCTGAGTTATCACCTTTTACCTGTGCAAACCTAACCTTGCCTGTGGCATTGTTTTTTCAACTCTCATTTCTTTGCTGAGCAAGACCTTTTTCCTAATCAAATCCTCTCCTGCAGTGTAAGAGATGGTTCCCCAATAGAGAAAGCACATCATCATGCTCTGTCCCACCTGATGTACCTCATTGAGATAAGGTTTGCATTTGTGGGGTCCTACATCACCTACAACCCAAATCCTCTTAAGTGTTGGCAGCACAGTAGAGCCACACCACACTGCAACCCCTCCATAGGAGAAAAGAAAGAAGCAGGACACTGGACTCTTCACCCCCCACCCCTAAATTGGCTCCACCTAGGTTCGGTGCTGGAACCCACTGCCAGACTGCTGGTAGAGTAAATTCGTATGCAGTTTTGGAAACAAGCTTCTGTCTGTCCTGTAAAGTCTCTGGCATTTAGGTGATGCAAGTAAAAGAGCAAACAGTCAAATGCCACTGCAATGTCCAGTCAACAAAGCACAGGCTTCATTTGAAATTGACTTCTTATGCCTACCTCATGTCCACTCGTCTTTGTGCCACCTCTACATATCAATCTTATACTGGAATACTTGTGGGAGACCATCATTTTATTTAACAACAAGCAAAATAAAATAAAAATAAATTGTAGGAAACTACCTTTATAATTACTTGTGTATTTCATCCCTCACAGTATATATTATGTTCTATCAATGTCAGGTGTTTCTCCTAAGATTATTAAATTGTTATGTAAATGTTATTCACATGAACAGTACCTGAAATGGTCTTAAGCAATAAGTGTACTACCCAAGTTAACAAACAAAAAAATAAATAAATTCACAAATGTTTTAAATGCTAAGACTGGGCTACCACTTAATGCAGTAACCTAAAGCAAATATGTAGGCATAATTGGACATGTTTTAGGTAAGTGAATTGGTCCTTCTCACATCCTTTGCAGGTACAAACCAAACCAAGTGGGTAAAGGTTACTATATCTATTTATATCTAAATATAGGTATAGATATAGATAAAGATATATAGATATAGATGTTTGTGTGTAGTATATAGCCAATCAGTCAGCATATTTTAAGGAGGTAGGAAGAAAACAGAATGTATGAAAAAAAAAACACGCAGCATGGAGTGGATATGCAAAACTCCACACAGAGAGTAATCAAAGGTTGGAATTGAATTGTGTTTTCCAAG
The DNA here is from genome assembly GCF_019279795.1 of Protopterus annectens. Classification (NCBI taxonomy): domain Eukaryota; kingdom Metazoa; phylum Chordata; order Ceratodontiformes; family Protopteridae; genus Protopterus; species Protopterus annectens. The sequence continues at coordinate 1,085,217,417 of NC_056733.1, read as the reverse complement.
TTTCACTTTTATTAGAGAAGCCTGATCTTCATTTGTCTGCTGCATATAACCATCTCCTTAGGCATTATTTTTTCAAGGTGTATTTTCCAATGTACAGTGTGCAGTTTACTTCCTGTTCCATCGCCTAGTATTATATCATTTTCATGTTGTATCATTTTCATATACACAATGTGACTTACACTTTATGTGCTTAAGACCTGGATTCTGGATATCCATCGAACAAGCAGTTCACCCACCTGATTAACAAAGAAACAAGCAAGCAAGCAAAAATGTATGAATAAAGAGAATACACCGATATGATCAGAAATCATGATAAATGAAAGGATATAATAGTGGTATTATACTGTTCCCTGTGATACATATTTTAAGAAGCTGTACTGCTGTCATACTGTTTCCTGTGGTAAACATTTTATATTTCCTTGGTTATACTCCTTGTCTAAATCTATAGAGAGAAGCGGGCCTAGTATTATTTGAGGGCACATCAAATGCAGACTGAAGGCTGTTACATTTTACTTTTTGCCATAAAAAAGTAAGATCAACCTTTAACCAACACAAGTTCTGCTGAGGTGCTAAGGGACTTTATCAGTTATCTGCTAATGAGCCTAAATGGGAATGACTCACACTTCTCAGGTTGCTTTCACACACAGGTGTGACATACAGACATGAGAAACTGAATGCGACTCTGAAAAGCATCTGAAACTATAAACTTGTTAAAACTTCCTCACAAGTATATGAGACCTCAGAATAGCTCAAATACACATAGGTGTAAAAGACACTAAGATATATGGACATTTACAGCTGAAGTAAGCCCCTTATCTTATGCATCTGTGAGGCATAACTGGTGTCAAGGGAAATTCTGAGTAGTCGATTGACTATAATCATACCGTGCTTGTCTTCAGTGGTCACTACAAATTAGTGAAATCATGTAATGTGCCAGATTTGTGTACATCACTGACTTGTACATGACTATTGAAATGTATAGTTTCAATGACCACCTAATGTGTGCCAACATATTGTAAAGCTGTAACCAACCATATGCTATTGCATTGTTTAGGCAGGTAAATGTGCTAAATGACAAGATATCAAACTGTATATTATGTATTTAACTTGCATGATAAAAAGGAATTGTTGCTATATGACTATTAACATACTTTTGTAGTATCGTGATATTTCTTTGAGTTGTATTTTGAACTGTAGCCTGGTTCATGGCTGAAAAGGTTTCTCTGACTTGTTTACTTACCCTGTTAACTAAAAGTTAAATAAATACACATATATGTTGGTTGATTGATTTTACTTTGACCACTTAATTTGGTCTAACCACAAGGCAAGACAAGAGTGTAGCTAGGCATGAAGCATGTAAGTCATGGTAGAAAATGTAATCTTTAATGGGAAACAGCAAAAGGGCATCAGATCTTTAAATCTTCAAGCACATTAATTAAATTAAATGTGTATTAAGTGTGCCAGGAAAATAATATATTTCCATCCAGACTAATATGTTTGTTATATTGCGAGCTTTCTTATTAAAGGTTTATAATATAAGCATTTTAGTACAAGTGGTGAATCTTGGGTATCAGCACAGAAGTCTGGCATATAAATCAGAAAATATTGAATGTATTACTGACATATGGGGGTGGCACAGTGGTAGAGCAGTTAGCGTTGTCACCTCACAGCAAGGATCTCTCTGGTTTGATTCACAGCTGGGGTGCCTTCTGCGTAGAGTCTGCATGTCCTCCCAGCATTCGCATGGGTTTCCATCGGGTGCTCTGCTTTCCTCCCACATTCCAAAGACATGCAGTATGTAGACTGGACACTCTAAGTTGGCTCTAGGTGTGAGTATGTGCATGCAAATGTGTGTAGTGCACCCTCCAAGGATGTTTGGGACTTGGGCTAGCAAACTGAGCCCATCATTAAGTACAGAAGAAGTAATTAGGGACCTGGAGACCCAAGTTGATAGCAATCTCTCATTTGACAACCACGTGGCCAAAGTGGTTAGAAAAACATTTTATATAGCCCACCTAATCATGAAGGGATTCACATCTAGATCAGGGGATGTCATCGTGCCTCTTTACTCATCCCTCATCAGGCCCATAATTGAGTACAATGCCCTTTTTGGGATGTACCTTACCAGACACCTGCAGCAACTGGAAATACCCCAAAAGTACCTCACCAAGAGGATCAAAGGGCTCAAACAGATGCCATATGCTGCCCGGTTAAAGAAACTCCAGCTCTACTCAGTGGCATACCGCCTGTTCAGAGGCGATCTGTGCCTGACGTATAAAGCCATGTCCACCCGGAATTAATGGACATGCTGCACCTCAGAAAATCCAAATCCCATCGAGCTACACGCTCGAGAGACTTGAACCTCAGCACTGAAATAAATAGGACATGCTGGAGGGACAGATTCATAACCCAGAGGCTCCCTTCACTCTGGAATAAAATCCCAGTCCAGGTTAGGCAGAGTCCCTCATTGAATCTCTTCAAGAGGAATCTTGATGAGTGGATGGGAGATCGTAGGTTTACCCCGGGTATCACTTCTGTGTCACTGTTAGACAGAGGCACAGTATACTAACCTCGAAAAAGGGCATAGCAAAATAAATTTAAAATGGGTGGCGAAAGCCAAATGCATTTTGGCTAGGTTTATAAATGCCTTAGGGCAGATAGCCTAGTATGAACCTATGAACCTATAAAACCTGTTACAGAAACAATGAGTACTGAAAGGTGCTCATTGCTCGATGTACCACATGGTGCATAAATTGGAAAGAGAGAGACATGGTCTGTTTTCAGATATGACCAAGTTATAGACAAAACTCATTACCCCAAATAATTAGCATTAAGTCAATAAAATATTCCATTTCTATTTAATTTCAGTGTCTTTTACCAAGCTCTGGTTGCAATAAAATAGACATTAATAACAGACATTTGCAACCAGCCAGCACATAAAGAACTATGTAATGTAACAAAACCGTTGCATCTCCTTATTGATTCATTACCCTGCAAGGTCACTGTACTACAAGATGAATATGGTCAACAAATAGTGTCAATAATAAAGTAGCAAAGAACATCCACCTAATTTGCAGAAATGCAATTAATATTCACACATACAAGAGTGTAAACCAGCATTTTTTCTGTAAGCATCTCTCAGAAATATTATAGGATACTGAGACCAATCATCTAAACTAATGAAACTGATGTCTACACAATGATCTTGCATGTAACATACTTTGAGATCTGATTACTCCCCCAAAACAATATTTTGTAGTTTTGTGGGACAGTAGCTGAGATTCTGCATACATTTAGTTTCTCGGATGTGTGCGGCAATAATTATGTGTGTAGATAGATAGACAGAGACAGATATAGATCTATCTCTGTCTATGTCTATATCTATATTTATCTATATATATATATATATATATATACATACACTGTATATATACATTTTTAAATGTAAGGTTCTGTTGTCTATGATTGGTTCTGTGGTCTATGGCTCACGTAATCTCAATAAGGGTGTATCATAGGATCATAGGAGGTTACTAGGCTAATGGCCCTGGGGCCCTTACAAGCCTAGCCAAGAGTTTATCCCCCAAAAGAAACCTCACTCAGTACATATTGCTCCTGTCAATGAGGGACACAGGTGGAACCCCTGGGACAAATTTGTGGTTTCCCATACACTCATCAAGGTTGCGCTTGAAAAGGGTCAGCGAGGTGCTCTGTTTAACATGTATGGGAAGTCTATTCCAGAGATGGGGAAGCCTCTGGTAGGCAAGCCTGTGTCTCCAGCAGGTTTTGTTAATGTCACATATTAGGTTCAAGCCTTTTGAGTGGGTAGTATGTGAGGAGTTAGACTTATGGGTATGGAGCATTTCTAGTAGGCAGGGTCTGAGATTGCCTTGTAGACGAGACACAGATCACCCCTGAGCAATCTATATGATACCAAGTAGAGTGATAGTGATTTGAGCCTGTCCACATAGGACAGGTGTTGGAGGCCATGGATTCTCTTTGTGAGGTATTTCAGTGGCCTTTCTAGTTGGTGCAGATGTTTGGAGAGGTACATCCCAAATGGGGCATTATACTCAATTATTGGTCTAATGAGGGAGGAGTATAGAGAGGTAATAACCTTCTTTTTCTGGAAGTAATCCCTTTACTTATGAGATGAACCAAGTAAAAGACTTTTCTGACCACTGCTGCTACATGATGGTCGAATGTGAAGTTGTTATCAACCTGAATGCCTAGGTCTCTCATCACAGGTTGCGCACTTAGGGGGTTGCCGTTGATGTTGTAATCAGTAGGGGTCATGTTTTTGCCGAATGGTATGATGATGCATTTTTTTGCATTCAGCTTGAGGCCATGACTATGGCACCAGCCATTAGTTGCTGTGAGACCCTCTTGCAGTAAATTAACATAATTTGGGGAGTCAATGACAACACACAACTTACAGTCATCTGCAAATTTGGTCAGCCACAGGCCTTTTGTCTTCACCTGTACCTCTGAGAAATAGATGCCAAACAGTAGGAGTCCCAGGACAGATCCCTAGGGAACTCCACAAGTGACAGGTCTGCTATTGGAGATAGAGGTGCTTATTTTGACTTTGAGGGTCCTGTCAGTGAGCCAGTTGGCCACTCAACTGATGAGGTAGGGATTTACACCAAGTTGTGTTAGCTGTTCGATGATGCTTGAGTGGGGGATTGTGTCAAAGGCCTTGGCCAAGTCAAGGTAAGCTGTATGTACTGACTTTCCCTCATCCAGGGCCTTGTGATAGTCTCAAAGAAGTCAACCAGGTTCAACAGGCAAGATCTGCCCTTGACAAATCCTAACTGGGTGGGAGTCAAGTTCTTGGAGATTGCCTATGTCCTTGTTTATGAGATCCATAATAATAATAGTAATAATAATAATACGCTCCATGGCTTTACAGATCAATCTTGTCAAGCTAATGGAGCAATAGTTTCCAGGGTCAGTAGTGGCACCACCTTTTTGCAAGGGGATGACAATAGCAGTTCTCCACTCTCTTGAAATGAAGCCTGTACTTAGGCTGTGGTTGTATAGGATGCTCACTGGTGAGGCTAGTTCTTGCTGGATATGGTAGAGAATACAGCTTGGGATACTATCAGGTCCCATGGAAGCTGTGTTTTTTATGCCTTGGATAGTGCCTGTAACACTTGATCTACAGAGATGTGAGGTGCGGGACAAGTATCAAGGATGCCGAAAGGTCCTTTGGGGGGAACATGGGGGGGTGAAGATTGCAGTGAACCTATCTGCTAGCAGGTTGACCAAGTCAACAGGGTCAGTGTATGTGATACTGTTAAGTACTAATTCAGAACAAACCTGGGCTTTGCCATGGAGGTTCTTGATGTAACTGAAGAAGACTTTATGGTTTCCCTTTGTTAACATCACTTTCATTGAAAGACATTTCAGTAAAATGCTTTACTGAAAACACTTTCAGTGATAGTAGAGAATTCCCAATTCTCCACTGTTGTGCAATCTCAGAGTAGATATATTTAAGTTTAATGGTGTTCATAGGTTCATTCTAGGCTGTGTTTGAATAGGGAAAGTGAGGAGCTCTGTTTTGCTTAAATAGGAAGTCTGTTCCAGAGAAGTGGCAATCTTTGGGAGACATATTTGTCTGTCCAGCATGTTCTGTTAATGTCACAAGCTAGGTTTATAGGGTCATAGGAAGTTACTAGGCTACTGGCCCTGAGGCCCTTATAAGCCTAGCCAAGAATTTAGCCATGTTCCAATAAGTCAGCACCTGATAGCCCTGTCAGGGACAAAGATCTCACAGCACCTACCACCAATGCAGGCAGATGGGCCCTCAATTTAATGCCTCATCCATAGGACAATAAACATAGGAATGCAGCACCCCCTTATACTGCACCTGCAGTGTCAGTAATCTATCAGCATGGAGTGGGAGTAGAACCCACAGCCTTCTGCACCAAATGCATACATGTTACCTGTTGCGCTACTACCTGTTGAGATCCCTAGAGCAAGTGACTCTTGTGCCATTTGACTTGGAGATGTGTAACATTTCCATTAGGGCAGGGCTGGAGATTGCCTTGTAGGCCAGGCACAAGCCACCTCTCAACAGCCAATAAAATACAGAGAATGTGACAGGGCTTTCAACCTGTTTGTGCAGGTCATGGTTTGGAGTCCCTGTATTTTCTTTTATGAAAAACCTCTGAGGTCTCTCCAGTTGCTGCAGGTGTCTAGTGAGGTACACACAAAAGGGTGCATTATACTCTGTTAGTGGTCTGATGAGGATCAAGTACAGTGGAGTTGTAACATCGCTTGACCTGGATGCTATGCCCTTGCTTATGAGATGTGCTACATAAAAGGCTTTCATTACCACTGTGGAAACTTGGTGGTCAAAGTTCAGATTGCTATCAACCTGTGTTCCCTAGTCTTACACCACTGGATTGGAAATCAGGGGGGGGGGGTTTGTCAATATTGTAATTTGTAGGGAATTCTGTGTTGTCAAAGATAATAATAATGCATTTTTTCCATTGAGTTTTAGACCATGGCTTTGGCACCAATCATTTGTTTGTGTTAGCCTTTTTTATAATATGTTGACATCGTTGGAGGATTCATTGATTGCTCCCAGTTTGCAATCATCAGTGAACTTGGTGATCCAAAGGCCATCTACTTTGGCCTGGACTTCTGAGAAATAGATGCCAAACAGTAAGGGGACCAGCACAGACCCCTGTGGTATTCCACTGGTGACAGGTCTACTGGTGGAGGTGAAGTCACTGATTTTGACAGTGTGTTCTGTCAGTGAATAAATTGGCTACCCATCTAGTAACGTAGGGGTTAATCCCTCTCTGGGAGAGTTTCTCAATGATGCCAGAGCGGGGAATTATGTCAAAAGCCTTGGCAAGGTTGAGATAGGCAGTGTGCACTGTCTTACCTTCATCCATAGTTTTTGGTGATATTCTCAAAGAAGTCCACCTGGTTTAATAAGCATGATCTACTCTTAACAAAGCCAAACTGGGTTGGGTCCAGCGATTAGAGGTCACCTATGTCCTTGTTGATAAGGTCCATGATAATTCTTTCCATGGCCTTGCAAATGAGGCTGGTTAGATGTATGCGTCTGTAGTTCCCAGAGTCAATTGATGGCCTCCCTTTGTGTAGGGGGATTACTGTTGCTGTTGCCCATTCTGCAGGAACATAGTTTTTTTATAATTTTTCCTCCTGTGAGCATGTCAGTTCCAGTAGTTACTTCAAACGAGACTGATGTGTGGTCTGACCCAACCAGGGAGGGCATCACGCATGGGGAAGTACAGTGACCATCCATGTTGGTGAGTACTATGTCCAGAACATTACAGCTTCTAGTGGGGGTGCAGACTATCTGTTCAAGAACATTTGGTTTAACAAAGTCCAGGAACCTCAGGCCAAGCGTGTTTTTGCTTGTGTATGTCCCCCAGTCTATGGAAGGATAGTTGAAATCTCCCATGACTAAGGTGTTGGGCTGTATTGTGAGGGATTCCAGTAAATCAAGGTAGGCATTGTGGTTATCCCGGTTCATGGTGGGGGATCTATGGCTAGCAATGATGTGGTATGGTACTTTCCCAATAGTTAATTGAACATGGAGTAGTTCAAGATAGTCATGCTGTTTGACCAGTCTTGAAGTGTATTTGGTTTTAATGAAGATGGATACACCTCCACCTCCACCTTTGGGTCCTTCATGTTCATTTTGAGGTCTGAACATGTGAAAGGCATTGTAACCTTGCACAACCATGGTGCTCTCAGCAGCCTTGAACCATGCCTTGGTAACTGCATAGATGGCAACATACTCTAAGGTGAGGAGTGCTTCCAGGGACTGCAGTTTTGTGTTTAAACTTCTAGCAGTAAGCAACATGACCCTGAGTTTGCCTCAATTAGATTTTGTTACATTAGAAAATTAGTTGTTTTGACATTGCTTAAAAAAGGCACTATGGAGGAGGCAAGGGTCTTTGCCAGTATCCAAAAGCCTAGGGGGACAGGTGCAGACCATCTCTAGCAAAGCAGCAAGGTCTGTCTACCATATGCTCCCAGGCTGATAGATACTGGATCCCCCTGGGCTGACACCAGAAGCTGAGCCACTTGTTGAAGTCAATCATTTTTTTGTTTATATTGTGGCATCATCCTGGGTGAGGGTAGGATAATGCTTAAGTCTAGGGACATACCTGTTTGGGACACTTAATCCAAGAGTTCCATCATGTCTCTCTTTATATAGTCAAAAGAAGTGCATTTCAAGTCATTCACTCCAACATGGACTATGACAGAGTCATAACATAGGCTTGCCACCTTTTAAGTAGGCCAAAGGGGACATGGGGGTGTGGCCAATATGACATTGGTCACACCCTCTATCATGACATCACCATGGAAATGGTAAAGGAGATGCAGTTATGGGTACAATAGTGTGAAGTTATTAAGGCATACCAAAATCTCACAGACCATTTAGATTATGCAGCTTTAACAGTAAAAGTGAAGCATTACTGCAAAAACCCACACATTGCTCATTTGTAACAGTAAAAAACTTTACATAACAGCCACTACTCGTATTAAACAGAGAATTATATAACAGTAATATTATATGTAGAATTTAAGAAAATTTGTTTTGCTTTTTTTAAATAATTGTCTGTTTAATATGAATAGTGCTTTTAGGTCTTAAAGTGCTTATAGCCCTAAAGTATAGGTTGTCAAGCCAATTAGTCCAAGGGAGCAGCCAATCAAAAAGAAAAGCATGTGTTCCCCGTGTCTTCAGCCCACAAATTAATAATACAAAAACAAAAGGAAACTTCACAATAATCAGTCCAAATAACTCACAAGACTGAGACAGTACTACTGTTGTTATATGACATTGATATCCTCTCATAGAGTGCAGGTTTTAAAATGCTTGCAGACCTAGAATAATCAACCAGTCCCAGAAAGCAGCCAATGAAAAAGAGCAAAAGTACATGTTTCTATATCTTGAGAAAAACTGGGAAGTGGACACAAATTAATAAAAAACAAAAATAAAAGGAAACACCACAAAAATCAGTCAGGTAGTAATGTTTTCTCTGCAGTTTATGTGTTATTTAGGTAATATTCTATGGTGTTTCAGTATAGGCAATGCTGCTTCATAATACTTTTTGTTGCATGGTATTGGTTTTATCAATGCTTTATTTCTCTAACATGCAACAATGAATTATCCTCCATTTCACCCTAAAATCGTTTTCCCCATCTCTTCTTCTTTCAACTAATAATATATGTATTACATTTTGCTTGCAATTTTCTATGTTGCAGTACTGAATTTCTCACGTCTGCACTATAACATTTTTCCTTCATTTTGACACTGGCCTAAGCTCTGCGTTGTAGAAAGTCCAAGGTGGAAAGAGGAGCTGGTAGGCCTGATGATGACTGGAGGCACTGAAGTGAACAGAAGTATGAAGCAAAGTGTGTGGGGGGATTTACCCTTTGACAAACTGGCTTTGCCATCCTTAAAAAATCAGTACAGCTTGAGAGTGGGTATTGACAAGGTGACGATTATTACAAGACTAAATTGTATGAATCCTGTGAGTGAAAAAAGTGAGAAGTTCATGCAGGGTCTAAGGGCGAGTGGAGTGTGAAAGTGATCTCTCTTGAGTTGTGGTCTAGAGTGGTATGGAACACAGTGGACAACATCTGGATCCTAGACAGTTTTGGAAAATAAATTTGCTGATGAGTTTGTTTACAACAAAACGTAAAAGATGTGGCAGTAACTTCAGAAATGTTTCAGACAACAAAGAGACCTCTAAAATGCATAGATGAATGGAACTGTGAGGGGAATACCAGTATGTCATGGTCCATAGTGGAAAGAAATTGGTGGGGAGCTCTGTGGGGGTTAAGAAGTGGAGTTAGAATTAGGGAGGAGCCTTGGACTGAGGAAGGTTTAGGAGGTGGGAGTCTTAAGTGAGATGGAACAGGGACCACCAGGTGGTTTGGGACACTAAATATTCCGGTAGTCCTTTGTAGCAGGATGGTACAAAGGCTATATCAGGCTCTTTCTGGAGTAAAGTGGGAATGATGGTATTTGTTTGATGGGGTTCAGGCTGTTAGGTGGTAAGACATTTACCTGCAGAACATTTGTCTGGGGAGACAAGTCAAATTTTACAGCAGAGATCTATGGCTGTTGCATATTCATTTTTTTCTGTCTTGTTTATTTTCTTATGGTGTGTTTGTTAATTTACCACAGTACATAAAGTTTTGAGCAATTTGGATTTGATATGAAGGAGTTTTCTTTTTTCCTGGTCTTTGACTTAGAACATAATATTCTTAACATAGAACATGTTTATTCTGAACTTGAATGTAGTCCAGGTTGGGGCATATCCCTTTTTCAAAAGAGAACAATAGAGAATTTTTTGCTGTGAAAACAGATTTGAATTTGCATCCAGCATTTTTTGTGTGTTTGCCTACATGGGCAAATATGCAACTGTTAGAATAAATGATGAGGCACAGAAACACGGGTATGCTTTCATTAGCAGCTGTAACCACTCTACAGCTATGATCTTTGTTGGCCTCTTCCTGCCTCAGTCTCCACCCCCTTCATGAATTGCAGCCAATTGGTGCACGATTTAAAACACCTGGATCTAACAGGGAACAGCTCTGCCTACAGGTCCAGGTTGGTGAGGTAACGGAATTGCTGTGGAAAAGCCAGAAGTAATTGTGGCTTTTCCACGTCAGTTCAGTGCGATCGAAAAGTGGGACTTTTCAAGTCCCACTACTTTACACAGCAGACAATGGGATAAGGTGGCTCAACCTGTGAGCATCCAGCTGATAACAGGACGGGTGGCAACCTTTGTCATAATGGCACTTGTTGAGTGACTTGAATGCATGCATGATTTGTCAGATCCTGGCACCTGATAGGCAGCTGACCATGACCTTCTCCTTGCCCAGTCTGCTGAGGGGGACATCTGTGTGTCTTACTATGGAGTCACCTATGACAAGGCATTTCATGTGTTTTGCCTTAGGGGCTTATTTGTTGAGACATGGGTGCACATGTTGATATGGGTAGTGGTTTCTTTTTGTTTAGTGGTGAGTTTGTTTGGGAGGTTTCTGTTCTTCTTGTAGGCTTCTAGTGAGTACCTTCTTGTATGTGGGTTTATGTGTCATGACCTTAGTTTGTGTGAGAGGTGAGGTTTGCATGAGAGGTGAAGTGTGTATGCGTAGTTTGTTTTTACGTGAGAGAATAGACACCAATTTCACAGTGTATTTTGCATCTCTCACATAGTGTGTTAGTTTTCTTTAGGAGTAAATGGCTGTCAGTATACATGAGGCAATTGCTACATTGCCTTAAGATGCCCATATCAATCAAGCTGGCAGGAGAAATGATGGGAAACTGCCTGTCCATTGTGGCAGGATTTTTCTGAATGTGGTATTTGGGAAGGACGTGGGCTAGCAGTAATGAAGCAGTAATTCAATTAAATGCAGTTAACAAACTGTAGTGTTGGCTTAGAATATACTTATGTTTCAGGCTTTTTTTCTTTAGTGGATGCCTTGGACTTCAGTGCAGACACACTGCAGACCTCTGGGTTAAAATTTCCAATAGTTGAGCTGCTCCGGTAAACTGAGGACAAACCCATGCAAACTAAGGCTTATATAGAGGCAAATTTAAACAGTTTTAAAACAACTAACAATGGGAAGACCCAACTGAGCCTTTCTCCAGCAATCCCCATCTCAGGTGGGTCCTGAGCTACACTTCTGCCGCAAGGGTGCAGGGAGGCTCTCTTAATGTAAGATGGCTGATTTTTAAGAGCACAGTGATACCAAACAGTCTAGATTCAGCAGGTCTGAATCTAGCCTATGCTGTATAAGGCAAGGAAACTCAACTTTTAGATATAAAGGAGTAAGAGAGAGTCACCTAAAGGTCAAAGTGAGAGTGTTTAGTGGTTTACTCTTCGATGACCTGCAGTGGTACCACCCTCTGCACAAACTAGCAGCTCTTTGAGCAGCTGTAAACAGTGAGAGACTATCGAGAGAGTTTCCTATAGAGGATTTTATACCAGAGAGGTTTGCTTATATATAAGCATGGAAACCCTAGGCTTTTATACCAGCAGGATGAAAGACTTTTCTAAAGTTAAACCCTCAGGCCAATCAGATAAAGAGTAAGTGCAGAAAAATATACTTATATCAGCTTTATAGGCCCAGGTGGTTTTAGAAGCGGTCACAGGTGTCCAAGTCAGGCACAAAGAAGCTCTGAATAAATGAGCACAATCTTACAAAAATGTAATGCTTTTATACCAGCAGGATGAAAGATATTTCTAAAGTTAAACCCTCAAGCCAATCAGATAAAAACATATGCTATCAGCCAGTATTTCCTACTTTGGATGGGTTGAATTTAGCTCTCTGCTCCCACCAGAGTGCAAAAGGACCCTCCCAATGTAAAACAAACTGGCGCTGAGGTCAAGTGCCATAACAAATGCTTTAGAACAGAAGTTAGAATTCTGGCAATATCAGGAATCCTTGGAAATAAGTTCACTAACCTTGAGAAATGTTCACAACACACAAATAATTTTACAAAACTTAAAAATATTTGGGCCGACTCAGATCAGCTTTTGCAGAATACTGTTAAAACTACCTAAGAGCAGTATAGTAACAAACAGATGGAGTTTCTTTAACAAGTGCAGGCTGAAAACAGTGACAAATTCAAACAAATAAATAAATGCAGCACAGAAATGTTAACTATCACTGAAATGGTTAGAACAAGTGCAGAAAAACATACTTATATCAGCTTTGTAGGCCCACATAGTTTTTGAAGCAGTCACAATTGTCCAAGCCAGGCACAAGCAGGCTCTGAATAAATGAGGTGGCTTGAGCCCCACCCCCACCCCCTGCAGAATACGATTTGTTCTGAAGTTGTTGAAGCAAAATATTTTCACTGACATTGCATTTCGTGAAAGTGGTGTTGATCAATTGACATGGATCCCCACAGTAAAATGGAGGAATTAGCTATGATGGCATTTTAGTTGTAGTGTTGTTGATGCCATCTGGTCAAATTCCAAGCATTCAGATGTATCCATGGTCAAAACTGGCTTGAGAATGAAAAATAATTTTGTTTAGTTACACACTACTGTGTCTTGCTGCAATGAAATAGTGCAGATCCAGTTCAAAAATTGTGTTTTTCTGTGGCTTAGGCATGTGGAAATATGGTTTGCATTTCCCCGTGTCCAGTATTAGTATGGAATATACTGAGGGTTAAAATCAAAATGAAGTACAGACTCAGATCAGATACATACCGGGTAACAGTTTACTATTATATTTTTAACTTTTTGAAAATCTGTTAATTTGTTAACCTGGTAGAGGAACTGCTCCACATTGACTCTTTTCAGTAACAACCATGAGCACAGGGTTAGTGGTTAAGTTCATAGTGCGTATATACAGACAGCTCAGATAAGTGAATCAACCAGCATGTTTTGGAAGGTGCAATAAAACTTGTGTACCCACAGAAAACCAAAATAGACAAGCAGAATGCACAAAACCTCACACAAACAATAACAGGAGGCCAGGACTGAACTCAAGACCATGCAGCTGAGAGGGTGAGCTGTTAACCAGTGAGTTATCATATACTGTGTGTGATTCCCAGGTTTCATTTCATGATTGATAAAGTACCTTTTTATGAACCCACTTACCTGGTTAAGAAACAAACAAATAAATAAAACTAATCGTATGGCTACAGTATTGTAACTGATATTTGTAAAATACAAAGAAAATGTTGGACAAAATGAGTATACTGTGAAGATATGTGAAGGCTGCCAGCCTAGCCAGATAGAATTTTGTAGATGATTCTGTCATTTGTAAATATTAATATAAGCCACAGGCTTATTCTCTTGAATAGAAGAAAATGGTATTAAATGTTGAACTTCAAAAATGTAACCACATTGAACTCTGCTGGAGGAAAGCTGATAAGTCAAGCATTGTATAATTGTTTGCTCTCAAAACTCGGAGCCAAGATGTCTGAATGAAGGAATTCTACCTATTGTTTTGAGACCAGAGTTAATGGCTAGAATTTACATGTATAATGTATTTTATTGCTCTGGCTTCCTGACCAGCTGCAAGATCAAAAGGGCTGTAAACTCTGAGTTTCTGTTAGCCTGGGAAACAGAATAATGATGTCATCTGAAATGAGTCAGTGGTACTGTGTTATCAATTTAAGGACAGTGAGAGAATCAGTGTATTTTGCATTTGTTGTCAGAACTGACAACATTACCAGCACTGCCTTGCTCTATATGTAAGTTTATTTTAGAACTGTTTACTCTTAGATAGAGATAGGAAATAATAAGTCTAGTCTAGCTGTTTTCTGTATTGATGTCAGAACTTTTCTACTGTATTAATTTATTAATTTTAAGCATTTCTCTGTGATCTCTGAACTCTTGACTAGCACTGTGTAGTAAGAAGTATTGTCTTGTGTTCTTATTATTTATTATTAAATATTTTTAAACCTTTCAATTGTGGCTATTTCATGTAGAGATAATTTAAGCTCTAAAGTAGATTGCATGTATATAGTGATACTATCCAAGCCACCCCAAATAAGCTTTGCTGTTCATCACACTTACCATTTGGATAATAATATTGCACAGTAATAATTGGACACCCTATGATAAGGGCCTTATTAGTAGCTGATATTAGTGGTTGGTGATAAGTGGTACTACTGTATAGTCTGGGCAGAAGGGACATAGCTGGCGAACCTGTGCCAGCCTTCCTCAGGAGTGTCTGTGTATTTGTATATAACTCATATCTCAAAGTGTGTGTGTGTGTGTGTGTGTGTGTGTGTGTGTGTGTGTGTGTGTGTGTGTGTGTGTGTGTGTGTGTGTGTCAGTTACATGGGCAGGGACATGAAGCGCTGGTTGGACAGAGGGTGTGTAGGAGGTTTTAGCTTGAACACTAGGCTGAGATCTGGACCTTATAGCTGTACCAGTGGGGAGTCTTATTGGGCATCTGGAGAGAAAGAGAGAAACCAGCCCCAGACTGATTTGATGTCTGTGTGCTCTTAAGGGAAATTGTACTTTACTGTGTGTGTATTTGTTAACCTTCCCAATGTGGATGCCCCTAACTGATGTTCATGGTGAAGATTGAGGTTCCTTGATTGCTGGGCCAGTGCACTGGCATCACATATACATTAAAATCTGAAGATAAGCTGGAGTCATAGAGGTAAACACTTGCAGAAGTAATTTCTGTGTGAGCTGGCAGCAGTCAATGTAGTGGGGGGCTGTCCTTCCCCCCACTATTCAGTGATCTCAGAACTGATTATAGTATTTTGGGGCCAGAGGTACAGGCTGTGCATTCTTCTGGATACTGGGATGAAGTTCTCTACCTCCAACAATAATTCTGTTTTTCTTGAATCAAATGATGTTTTAAAGTTTAAATTTTTAAGGGATGGTTTGAGGAACTGCTCCATGTTTGGCATCTTTGCCAGAGGTCCAGAGTGTTTCTGCTGATATCCAAGGCATCTAAGGCTAAAAACAAGAAAATATGTATATTTTGTAATTATACTGCACTTTTTAAAATGTATTTTATCTAATTTCTGCATTATTTCTACATTTTCCTGTTTGTGACTGTATCATTGTCTGCACTTGATTTCAACTGTACTGTTTGCCTAGATAGCATAATCTAGATTTAGATCTGCTGAATCTAGTCTGTTATTGTTACCCTTGAGCAGTAAACCAGCCATCTTACATTAAGAGGGGCTTCCCTGCATACATGTGGCAGAAGAGTGTCGACTCAGCTGGGAATTGCTGGAGGAAGGTTAATTGTGTGATTTCCTTATGGTAGATTAACTCAAAAATGTTTATTCTCTCAGGTATTTAAGCCTTGCATTTGCATGTTGCTGTACACTGCACAGCAGGGGTTAACAATGCCCTGTATAGACGCAAATGCCTTGAAACACAATTTTCCCTAGACATCTGTCAGTGGAGTCCTCCAAAGCTTCTCTGCTGCACTACAGGCAACTTAGTTGTGCACAGAGCAGTGTTGCCACACATCATCCCTAGCCATCGACAGAATAAGCTCTTTTGTTAGTCCTAGCTCAAAAACAGGTCTAACAAGCCCACTCCTTTCTCTAATAGTACATACAGTAAAAACCTGCTATAATAGATGGGCAGTTTCCCATCATTTCTCCAGTCAGCCTGATTGACATGGGCATCCTGAGGCAATGAAGTAACTGCTTATTGTATACTGACAACAGCGTATTCTTAAAATAAACAAATACCTTATGTGAGAGATGTAACTACAGTATGAAATTGGAAACAATTATCTCAAATAACAACAAACTGGACAACAAACAGGTTGTCAGTACGCACGCACACACACACACACACACACACACACACACACACACACACACACACACACACACACACACACACACACACACACTTCCCATCTCACACAAAATAAGGACACAACACATAAATCCATATATGTGGAGGTACTCACTAGAAGCCTACCAAAAGATCAGAGACCTCCCAAACGTAAACCACTTGCAGACACTGCAAATGCAACTATGCAAATAGAAACCTCTACACATAATAACACACACACATCAGTGTCTCAGCAAATAAGCCCCTAAGGCAAAACAGCTCAAAATGTAATGTCTTGGTTATAGGTGACTCCATAGTGAGACACACAGATGTCTCCCTCACCACTGAACAAGGAAAAGGTCACAGTCTGCTGCCTGTCAGGTGCCAGGATCCATCAAATCACACATGCACTCAACCACTCATTATGACTCTGTCATAGTTCATATTGGGGTGAATGACCCTGGACAATATGAAGAAAGACATGACTGAACTCTCCAATTATGTGTCCCAGTCTTGTATAACCCTAGCTCTAAGCAGCAGTCTACCTTCACCCAGGATGATTGCACAATATAAACAAAAAAATTATCGATATCAACAATTGGCTTTGTTTCTGGTGTCAGTCCAGGGATATCACGTATCTGTCAGCCTGGGAAGAAATGGTCGACAGGACATGCTGCTTTGCCAGAGATGGTCTGCACCTGTCTCCTCTAGGCTTTTGGATACTGGCAAAGGCGGTTGTCTCCCCCATAGTGCCTTTTTTAGGAAATGTCAAAATAAAATTTCCGACATAACAAAATCCACTCGAGACAAACTCAAGGTTTTGCTGCTTAATGCTAGGAGTCTAAACAGGAAACTGCACTCCCTGGAAGCACTCCTCACCTTGGAAGATGCTGATGTCTGTGCAGTCACTGAAACATGGTTTAAAGCTGCAGAAAGCACCCTGGCTGTGCACAGCTAAAATGCCTTCCATACATTCAGACCTCAAAATGAATGTGAAAGAACCAAAGGTGGAGGTGTATCCATCTTCATTAAAGCCAAGTACACCTCAAGACTAGTCAAACAGTATGAAACTCTCGAACTACTCCATGTCCAATTAACTATAGGCAAAATACCCTAAAACATCATTGCTAAATATAGGTCCCCCGCCATGGACCAAGAAAAGCACACCACTTACCTGGACTTACTGGAGTCACTCACCATACAGCTAAACACCTTAGTCATGGGAGATTTCAGCTATTTTTCCCTCAAGTGGGTGACACACACAAGCACAAACATGCTCTCCCAGAGGTTTCTGGACTTTGTCAGTACAAATGCTCTGGAACAGATAGTCTGCACCCCCTCAAGGGGTTCAAATGTCCTAGACATAGTACTCACCAACATGGGGGGGGGGTCACTGCACTATCCACTGTGTGATGCCCTCCCTGGTAAGGTCAGACCATAGATCTGTCTCGTTTGAAGTAACTATTGGACTTGACACCCCTACAGGAGCAAAAAAGCTAAAAACCTTTTCCAAAGCAAACTACAGCATACTAACTGATGCTATAAAAAGTTTCAAACTCCCACAATCACAGACAACAATGACTCCTATGCAGAGGTGTGCACAAATATACTGTATAAACACATAAGCAACTGTACAGACTCAGCTCTACCTAACTGGATTAAAACCAGGACCTCCTGAAAAAACAAGTAACCCTGATGGACCTCAAGTATAAACAGGTTATATAACAAGAAGAAGAAACTGATGTTTAAGTATAAGGAAGTGACTCACCAAAGGCAGAATTCCCTCCACAGCTTGAACAAACAAATCACAAATCTTGTAAAGGCCCTAAAGCTAATTATGAAGCTAAAATAGCATCCCTAGCTAAGGATAATCATAAGGCATTATTTAGCTACCTCTGAAATCTAAAAGGGAATGCCCAGTTATGTGCCAAACTGATAGTGGATGGTACCACTCATACTATACCAGAGGAAATCACCAACTGGCTAGCTGACAGATTTGGTGCAAACATCACCCCTCTGTCCCCACCAGCCATACCTCAATGGTGATATTCATCCTAACCCAGGTCCAACTGCACCCCCTATCACTCTTCATTACCTTAATCAGTCTATCAATTCTCCCCTTGCAAGACCTTACGTAGCATTAACAACAAATTAACTCAACTCCATGCTCTTCTAGAAGTGTACACCTTTGACATTATTTGCCTAACTGAAACATGGCTAAAACCTGCCATCAAAGATAATGAAATTATCCCACCTGGATATAATATCCTAAGGCTTGACAGAGTAGCTAAGAAAGGTGGTGGTGTGGCTATTCTATTTAAATCAGGCTTTCAACTAACCACTTATAACTGTAACATACCTCTGGACTCCAAAACAGAAATTCTCATTACTAAACTTGAACTTAACAATGCTAAATCAATCTATATCATCTGTATGTATCTGCCCCCTGGAAATAACATAGCCACCTTGGAAAATATCCTCTGCTGGCTATCCCAACACCTACCTCAAGAAACCATTATCCTACGCGATATGAATTTAGACTGGAATACTTATTGTAGTAGCCTCCCTACCACTCACATAAACCTATATGGTTTCTCCCAGACCATTACCTCCCCCACCAGAATAAATAAATCTAACAAGAAAGCTAACACACTAGATTGGATTCTAACTAACAATCATACTCACTACTATGACTCTGGAACCCTCCCTGATGACATTAGTGACCACTCACTCACCTATATCATTAGACATAAAACCAACACCCCTAACCCAACCTCTACCAGACATATTAGATCCAAAAAGAAATTTAACCCTGATCTATTCAAAATTGAACTTACAGCTTGCAACTGGGCTCCCTTAAAACATCTTCCTTTAGATGAAGCCGTTAATTTCTTTAACTCTACCTTCCTTGCCATTCTTAATCACCATGCTCCAACCAGATCTATAAAAATTTAGGCCAAGCCTGCCCCATGGCTTTCCAGTGAAACCAAATGCAAAATTCACATCAGAAATAAATACTGGGCCAAATGGAGAATGACAAAAAACACCACTGACCAACTAACATTTAGAAAGCTAAGAAATGACACTAAAAAGGCCATACTCTCTGATAAGCAAAACTACTACTTACAATATCAACAACCTAATCACAACAACGCACAGAAATTCTGGGCCAGCATCAAGCAATTACTGCACCCAGGTAAATCTACTACACCAAAACCCTCAAAATACAGACTTGAATAATCCAATCCAAACAGCTAATACCTTCAATACCTTTTTTACAGATACTATCCAATTACTAGCCAGGCAACTAACACCTAATACCTTCACAATACCTTCATACTCCTCAACCCCACCACCCCCTTTTCATTTCAAACCTGTTACAACCTCATTTATTCAAACTCTTTTGAATAAACTGAAACCATGCTCTCCTTCTGCAGACCTACTGCCTTCTGAATATCTACAGATATCATCCAAGGCCATAGCCTATCCTATTTCTATATTGATAAATAGATCAATTACTGAAGGTTACATCTCCACTATATGGAAAGTCTCCCACATAATCCCCCTACATAAAGGAGGACATTCCACAGAAATATCAAACTATCGCCCCATTGCCCTACTTTCTCCCCTAGCTAAAATTATGGAGAAGTGTATCCATAAGCAACTACTCCACCATCTAACTGGAAATAACTTACTTTCCAACTGTCAACATGGTTTCAGACCCTCACACAGCACTACCACTGCCCTCTTGTCTTTCACTGACTATATTAACAGGCACCAAAACCTGAATAACCTTTCTTCTGCTCTATTCATCGACCTGTCCAAAGCATTCGACATGGTAAACCACCATATTCTCTTAAACATCCTGAAATCTCTCTCATTAGACCCACTTTCCATAAAATGGTTCCAATCCTACCTTGACAACCGACAACAAGCAGTACTTTGGTAAAACACTTTATCCACCCTTCTACCTGTTACCTTAGGAGTCCCTCAGGGATCCATACTTGGACCTCTTCTTTTCTCTATATGTATTAATGACCTTCATCTAGCTATCCCACAAGCCACCTGCATACAATATGCTGATGACTCAACCCTATTATGTTCAGCTACATCATCCCATGACCTTCATGCTCTCACCCAAAAAGTATTCAACATAGTTGAACAATGGTTCTCTCAGCATTGCCTCCTCTTAAACCCTAAAAAAACAAACTTCTCATCTTCACGCCTACTCATAGGTCCTCCCCTCTCCAATTCTCAGTAACATCTACCAATGATACTATTATATCTCCTGACTCTACCACCAAACTACTCGGTGTCACCATTGACAATAATCTCAACTTTGACATCCATATCAATAATACCATAAAGACTGTTAATAAAAAAATTGGTACCCTCTACAGGATAAAACCCTTCCTTTCCCCCACTGCTAAAATTACATTTTCCCACACACACACTTGATCTCTACACTCCTTTATGCCTCTCCCATTTTTACTAATCTCTCCAAGAATAACCTCAACAAATTGGAAATGGCTTATAATAACATAGCACGATTTGTTACAGGCAACTCATTTAGAACCCATCATTGCATTAACCTAAAACAGCTAGGATGGTTAGAACTACAACACCTGATTAAATTTCACCAACTCACCCTTGCCCACAACATTCTTTATAAACCTTCTATTACTCCAAGTTTATCTACCCTAATCACCCCCTACACAAATCTGAAGTCCTTACGCTCATCTCAAAAACTACTAGTCCACACCACTAAACCTAACAACAGAGCTGGGGATTCCCTTTTCTCTAATTCTGTAGGTAAATCCTGGAATCTTCTCCCTTGTGACCTCTCCTCACTCACCTCATTATCTCTCTTTAAAAATAGACTTAAACTTCTCCTCAAAACTCACTGGCTATGCCCCTGTTCAAAATCAGACTAGTCATCTACCTCTACTAATTTATCTAACCTATCCAGTGCTTACTAGCCTCTGCTACTTTTTTTTCCCCATCTTATCATACTTTTCTTATCTACCCCTTTTCTTTTTTTATATCCTCTTTTTACTTTCTCTTCTTAAGTAACTCCTTTGCTACATTACTACTCACCTAACTTCCTTTGTTTAACTATGACCTAACCTGATATGTCTCCATACTTGAAATTTCACTGTTTTATGATTTTTTTTCCTCAATAATATATTTTGTTACAAACTCTGTACTGTTAATTACTTAATACCATTGTTGATGAGTTTTATTTCCTTTTTAAAGTTGCTATTTTTATTAGTATATTGATATTTTTTTCTGTGTTGTTTGAACTTGTACTATTGTATTTAGACCATGTCTTGGAGCTTATCTCCCTGGGCCTCTACTGAAAAAGGACATGTATCCAGCTAGACTAGCCCTGTCAACAAATGTAAAATAAAAATAAAAAAAATAAAAATAATACCTGACACCAGTCCTCTGCTTAGTATCTCTAAAGATCAGGTCATACCTGGATACTCAAAGGCCAAAAACAGGGCCTCACTGAAACCAGATAACATATAAGTTCAAATAAAGTGGAAGAAGTCATGTTGGAAGAGCAAGCAAAAGGGGTTTGTTATTATTGTAGGTTTCTTATTGGTTAGCTAAGAACTGGGGAAGTATCACATGACAAAGCGGATTATTTAAACTTTGTGATGTAATGACGGCTTTATCTGATGAAGTCTTGTGAATATACAGGACAAAAGCACTTATTGAAAACTGTTTTTTATGCTTTTACGATGGGTTTGTTGTGATTTGCTGGATTAAAAAGATATGCAGAAGTGAATCTGATCTGTGTGCTTTTAAATTCTTCCACTTTATTTGAATTTATCACTTTGTGTGGTCTTCTGTTTCTTCTTTGATTAGATAACATCCCAGGTTGCTTACTAAGCAGTCTAAAACAGGACCTACCAAATCCACTTTGCACTCTCTTTAACCATATCTTGAGAACTAGCTTTGTTCCAGCAGAGTGGAGAACAGCAACAGTAATCCCCTTGCACAAAGGGGGGGGGGGCATCAACCGCCCCTTGGAACTATAGACCCATAAGTCTAACCAGCCTCATCTGCAAGGCCATGGAAAGAATCATTATGGAGCTTTTTAACAAGGATATAGGTGACCTTCAAACTCTAGACCCAATCCAGTTTGGCTTAGTTAAGAGTAGATTATGCTCGTTAAACCTAGTAGACTTCTTCAAGAAAGTCAAAGACCTGGATGAAGGTAAGACAGTGCATACCACCTATCTTGACCTAGCTAAGGCTTTTGACACAATCCATCACTCAGGTGTCATTGAGAAACTTTCCTAGCTGGGATTAACACCTACATCATTACATGGGTAACCAAATGGCTCACCGACACATATGGTCAAAGTTGGTGACTCCACCTCTACCAGTAGACCATTCAAGAGTGGCATACCACAAGGATCTGTGCTGAGCCCTTTACTGTTTGGAATCTGTTTCTTGGAAGCCCAGGCTAATGTAGCTGGCCTTTGGCTTGCAAAGTTTGCTGATGATTGCAAATTGGGTGCAATCATTGAGCCCCCTAATGATATCAACATATTAAAGAAAGGGCTAACATAGACAAATGGTTGGTGCTAAAGCCACAGACTTAATCTAAACACAAAAAACTGAATTATTATCCCCTTTGACAAAGCAGAATTCCCTGCTAATTACAATATTGACAGCACCCCCCCCCCTAAGTTAAAACCTAGTGGTGTGAGATTTGGGGACACAGGTTGATAGTAATCTGAACTTCAATCACCAATTTTCCATAGTGGTAAGGAAAGCCTTCTATATTGCACATGTCATAAGTAAGGGCATCACAATCACATCCAGGTCTAAGGATGATATAACTCCACTGTACTCAGCTGTCATCAGACCATTAATAGAGGACCTTGCTGCTTTTTGCGTGTACCTCACCAGACACCTGCAGCAGCTGGAAAAACTCCAGAGGTTTCTCACCAAGAAAATATAGGGCCTTCAAACCACGGCTTAATGGATAGACTGAAAGCCCCTACCCTAATGGAAATGCTGCACATCTGCAAGTCAAATGGCACAAGAGTCACTAACTCTAGGGATCTTAACCTGGCCTGTTATATAAACAGAGCCTGCTAGACAGACAGATATGTTTCCCAGAAACTGCCACTCCTCTGGAATAAACTTCCAATCCACGTGAAGCAGAGCTCCTCTCTGACCCTATTCAAGCATAACCTTGACAAATGAATGGAAGACTGCAAATTCACCCAGGGGTGGCACCCATGTCCCTCATGGACAGTCGTAGTCAGTGCTGATCATAGACTCACTCTGCTAATTACTCCTATCCAACCAAGGACAGCTGGGGCAACTTGGGATTAACATGACTAGACTTGTAAGGGCACTAGGACTGGTAGCTTAGTAACTTCATATGAACCTATTATGGGGCTTAGATATGTAAAACTGCTTGCAGATACATTTTTGATGTAGTTAAGTTTGCTAAAGAGCTGTTAGTCACAAACACAGGAAAAACATTAAAGCAGAAGTCAAAATATCAATGAAGTACTAATCTAAGTACAACACTTCTATAGATATAATTATGCTGGTAGAACAGGCAACAGCATGCCAAAGTCCATGCACTGCTAAAGGGAATACAGGAGCTAGAGAGACAAAAATGTAGCTAAACCTGCAGTAGAGCTATTCGAAAACAAATTTTAATACTATTTTGTAAAAGTTATGAAAATATTTTGTAATTATTTAGAGAAGGGCACTTATGTTTGCAAAGGATGAGACCACATGCAAATGCCTTGTTTGCAGCTGCATTATAGGAGCTAACCTAAAGGAACTTGAGACTGGAGAATGAGGTTTGCTAGCTCAACTCTGACAATCAGTCCAAAGATCCATCAGTAGGAGCACCTAAAGGGGAATCACAGCTACAAAGGGCTAGATCCATGTCTGTTAAAGCTTAAGGATACTTTGATACATATAACCGCATTCTCTCTTGGGTATGAAGTGTGAAACTCTTGTGTGTTTATTTATTTATTTGTCTTTGTCGACCTGGAAAAGTCTGACTGGGTAAAATCCATTTTCAGAGGAGGCCTTGGGGAGAAAGGCTCTACATTTAAGTTACACATGATGTACATTATAGTTGCAGGGCAAAAATATCTATTCATGAGCTTATTTACATGACTTTTAAATATTTTTAAATTTAAATATTTCTTATATGAACAATATATATATATATATATATATATATATATATATATATATATAGAAAGATTAACAAATATGTAAATATGTAGATATGTAAATATTAACTATTTTGCTGAAAGCAGTAATTGTGATAGATGTAAAACATTTCCTATGCTTTCTGTTATGGTATTGTCTGCATAACTGTATATAAGATGTATTCCAAACGGTTTCTTTTCTGCAGTCTATTTGTATCATAAGACAACATTGAGATATGTTGTTTGTTATACGTATGTCATGTTGTCTGTACATTTTCTGTATTTGAATTGTGCTTAAGTACCTGGGTCATGGTTGAAAAGGGTCAGTGGATCAGCCCATCTACCTAGTCAACAAAGGTTAGATAGATAGATAGATAGATAGATAGATAGATAGAGAGATAGATAGATAGATAGAGATAGATAATCAAGCAACCAGAAACACACTGACACATAGACTGTCGAAATGAACAAGTAGAAGTAACGAAGCATGGGCACCTCACATCCAGTGAAACCAACTCTGGCTGCTAACAGCTAACTATGCTACATAGAAATGAAGTATAAATACTAGGGTCAGAGCAGGAAAATTATACAGGAAGCATCGCACCCAAACAGATAACCCATTCAGCAGTACGTTGTGATCTTAGGTAGAAAGCGGTGTAATCCATTTGCTGATTTTAGTACAAAAGCACCTTAGTTAATTATACACAACTTTGATCAGCTCTGTGATTCAACGTTGCAAAGACCAGGTCTGTAAAAATCCTTTCAGACAGTCACAAAAATAGTCACTCAATCAAATCACACACACACTCTGTATGCTCCCAATACCAAATGATTACCAAAGCGCTTTGAAGAGAGAATTCACACTGCAACACCTGGAAAGGTTATCACCATCCATATCTTTTGTCATATGTGTACATATCCACAGAAAAGCATTAGGACTTTAGAATATAGAGACAAGATGCCATAAAAGCAAAACTGAAAATGGTGCACAATGACCAATTAGTCCTTTGCTTATAACAGAGCACACACACACATATATATATATATATATATATATATATATATATATATATATATTGTAAATACCCTAAAGAAATTTGTGCTGCAGTTATTTTTTAACTTTTTGCTATTAGCTGAGATAATCAGATACGATAAAACATCAATAATTCTTTATTTACTTTATTTGTATATTCACAAAAAAATAGCAACATAAATTATAATTTTGGTTCTCAAAAGAATTTTCAGTAATAGTCTAACTAATCTACATTATAAACCAGCTCTACAATAAATCATTCACTTTTAAATTAACTTTAAAATTTTTATTACATAGATCATTACATACTTCAGTAATTTAATGAGGAATCATTATCATGAACATCTAAAATAGATGGTCAGATTATAAGAAATAATTTTTTCATTAAGATCTCTTGTTTTCGGTATCTGGATTTTTTTTTTATCATGAACATCTCTGATTAGAAAAAATATTAAATTTTGTCTTTTTTAAGTTTTCCAGACATTTTTTGTACTGTAATTACCTCAAAGGATTTTTGAATAAAAAGATGGTTATCTATCACTTCCTTTTTAAGGCAATAACTCTTTAAACATTTTTATATTTCTTGCACTGCTTCTGATTTCACTGTTTACTTTTATTAATTTCTCCAAGTCTTTTGGGTTTCTAATACCATGACGGGAATGGACCCCATTCCTAAGTCAAAGTATGATTAAAGGTCATGAAGTTAGTATTGTTTCAATCTGGGATGCTAGCCAAAAGTGCTCTTCGCAGTACCCACAATGCGCCCAGAACTGACTCCTTCTGTAATTTATACAGCGTCACATGTATTGGTAACATATCTAAACATGACTGTAAATTCTTTTTTCTAAGGAGACCCATTGCTCCAACTACTATTGGAACTGTCTGGGTGTCCTTCTTACACATTCCCCTAGTTTCAGCCTACAAATCCTGGTATTTTATTATTTTGTGTCTCTCTGTATATAAGACATTGTAATCACTAAGTGTACCAATTTCACTGATCAATGTTACTTTTGTCTTCTTTTTATAGACTACTATATCTGGTTTTCTCACGTCTATTTTTGAACTGTTCTTAATGGGTGATCCTGTGTGATACAAACATATCATTTTCTATAATGCTTTGTGGCTCATGTTTCCAATGCTTCTTAGCAACTTCAGTATTAGAATGTTTGCACAATCTCCAATGCAACAGTCTTGCCACATTATTATGCCTTTCAGTATACAGGCCTTCTGCAACAAGATGTGCAACTATTTCCAATTCTGTTTTATAAAACCTGCATTTAGCTGTTTTTCCGACATGTTCATTGGACTTTGTAAACCAACATGTATGTAGTCCACCGTTAAGGGCTGCCAATATTAACTTCACCTCTCCTTTACCATTCCTGTGTTAGACCCTGATCGACATGAGATTGCTCCAGGAGTTTTCTGTACTTGCAGCTATATTTATGCATTTTCCACATTTTTTGTCTTCTCATCTGATCCTTCACCTTATACTCTTTCTTTTGTTTTTTGGCACATTCAGTTGTTGCCTGATTTTTATCTACTTATGGATTGATTTCCATTCCCACTTGACACTGATATGCTTCTGCTAAACTAAGCAGGGAAGTTATCTTAGACTTGTTATCTTCATGTTTTAAAAGTTTCACTATATTTGGATCTTGTAAAGACAGCAGATATGTATGCAGTTCTATGATTGCAGATCAGTTTTGAGGAAGCCCATACCACCTTCAGAATGGGGAATATATATTCTTGGTATACACTGATTTTTATAAATCATTTAATAAACATGAATCATCTTTCTTGTTTTCCTTTCCAACTGATCCAATACTTTTTGCAGCCAGTCAATTACCCCAAAACTATAAGTTAGAACAGGAAGAGCAAACTGGTTTATAGCTTGGACTTTGTTCCTATATGTCAGGGTTGTTTTCAGTATTAATTTTAGTCTTCTAAAATATTCCTTACTAACTTTTATTATATTTGTTCATGTTTTATTGTAATCCTGCATCAATTTCCAAATATTTATACACTCACTCCTGCCTGGGTTGCCACCTTTTCAAATGGCCAAAGTGAGACATTTTTGGTACAAACGTCAGATTTTGCAGGGCAAAACATACCCACGGCCAGTACAAAGGACAGAACTTCACTTTTTTGCCTAAATAAAAACTTATTCTTGTAGCATTTTAGTTGCTTATTCTGTGTCTTATAACATTTAGGTGTTTCAAATACAGAATAACTGTTTTATGCAAATATTACATAAAATATAGGAAATATGTTTGTCCTAAAATCTCAGGACATATGCCATTTTTTCGATTTCTTTGCAGGACACAACTGCCCAAAAAGAGACTGTCCCTCACAAAGTGGGACAGGTGGTAAACTCCTGCTCAAGTTCCTTTATATCACATTCCTGCCCCAGACTGATATTTTCTTGGTGCTGTAACTTTCCTGTGTTAAATGTTGCTTTTGCACATTTATCAAGACCAAATGACATTTTTATGTCAACTGGGAAAGTTTTCACCACTTGTAGTTGTTTTCAGTTCCTCATCTGATGAGCTAAACAGTTTCAAATCATCCACAAAAAGAAGATGAGAAGTTTTTATACGTTGTTATTTTCTGGGAGCTAAACTGTAGCCATGATCTAATCTGTTAAGTTTACAGCTTAATGGGTTAGGGGCATGACAAAAGAGCAGCGGTGACAGAGTCACCCTGGAATATATTCATTTGAATTTTTATTCCCGGGATAATAGTTTGTCCTTTACCATGGCTTAGTTGCAAAGTGGTTTACCACTGTTTCATGGTCACTATAATGTAATCGATCAATGTAGGGTGTACCTTATACATTTCTAAACATTCTTTTATCCATGAATGTGCAATGCTGTTAAATACTTTTTTGTAGTCAATCCATGCCATACTTAGATTCATCCCCCTTTTGCAATGCTCCATTATAACTTTATTTAACAACAAATGACCCTTTGTTCCATATGATTTTCTTTTGTTACCTTTTTGTTGTACTGCCATGATTGAGTTTTCTTCTAAATGACTATATACTTTGTCAGCACCAATTCCAATGTATATTTATACATTGTCGGAAAACGAGTTATCGGTCTATAGTTTTTAGGATAGCTTGCAGGTTTACTCTTGAAGAGTATCATTTCTCCTGTTGTTAGCCAAGTTGGTATCTGTTGGGGGTCTGCATATAAATAGCTTTTACTCAGGGCTAAATCTTCTTGTAAAGATGTTAATAATTTTGCATCTAGGTCTGGGATTTTCCACTTAGGAGCTTTTCTTAATTTTGTTTTAATTTCTCTGGCCATTACTTTACCCCATTTCATATCCTGTACATTTAAACTGCTTATTCTTTCTTTTACTTCTTTTTTGCATTCAACAGCTTTGTTATGTTCCACAGGACCTTTATAGATATTTCTCCAAAATGTGACTATTTCTTCATTTTTGTGATGTTTCTATTCCTTTTGCCTTGTTTCCCAGTTATCTATAAAACTTTTTTGCATTATCAATAAATTGCTTATTTCATACTTTCCTTTATATTTATATGCATATCTTCTAAGTTTTTCTGCCTGTGCTGTTATCTTTAGTTTATTATTTGCAATACTGTACGATAGATCTTCGTCTGCTCTAATACCGTGTGTTGCTTTCATCATGTCTATCTTTCTGAGTATTTTTGTTGATCTGTTTCCTCTTCTGTACTCTTCTAACAGTGACACTTCTTGTCGTTATTGCTTTATAGTTTTCTTTATTTGATATTTCCATAATGGCGTTTTGATTTCTCCCCTTCCTTTCCCTTTCTACCCTGTGTTTTTGTGGTAACAGTAATATACCCTATTTGCTTCTGTTATATCACATTAATTTCTGTTATTAGTCTTGATTATTGTGTTCATTTGTTTTATCAAACTTCTAACATTTTGGGTCTTATTGACTTCCTGTATTCTATTTATTTCATTGATCTTAATATGGCTGACCATCTCTATTAAATCAAGCAACTCTTCCCTTACATAATTTTCTTCTAAATTAAAGCCACATTCTTTGTTTTCCACTTCCTGCATTCATTCTCCAGAAAGTTCCAGAACATCTTCATTTGCCATATACTCTTCAGCTTCATCCTGTGCCATCCGTTGCTCTTTCATATGGGAATTCACTGGCCCATCACTCCACAACACTGACTGCATCAGAATTGCCACAGTTGCCTTTCCTTTGCTGTGCAACTGCAAATTAACTTTTGTACTGGTTTCCCACTGAAGGCTCCAAAGTATCTTTATATGGCAACTGACTGGATGCTTCCAGCTCCTCTGGTTGCTCTTTATTTGGAGACTCATTGATCTATTGTGCTGTCTGTGATGTTATCAAAGTTCAATTTTCTACACTTAATCCTTCACCTCGCAAGTAATCCATAACTTAAGTTTCTATTTCTTCAAGTTCTCCATTACTAATCCTCTTTTCTGCTTCCCCCCTTTGTTTTCTTATTTTTTGCATTGTAAAATCTTCCATATCTGGATGCCTTTGCCTGTATTTCTCTTCAAATATCTTTGGTGCTGCTTTTTGTATTGATTAAGTTTTGCTTTCTCCTTTACATAAATATTGTACTATAGTAAATGCCTTTTTCTTTCCCACGTCCATATTTCTTCTTCAGATGTCTCCCACTTCTGTTTCTCCTTACTTGAGGGGGGAATTCATTGTTCCATCATGCTATGACATAACCTGTGTTAGTCTTTCTACACTAAATCCTTTATTTTGCAGGTATTCCATCCTGTGAAGGATCTTTAACCTATATGGGAAACCACAGATTTGTTCCAGGGGTTCCACCTGTGTCCCTCATTGACAGGGGCAACAGGTACTGACTGAGGTTTCTTTTTTGGGGATAAACTGTTGGCTAGGCTTGTAGGGGCCTCAGGGCAATTAGCCTAGTAATCTCCTATGATCCTATGATCCTAATCTTCTGTTCATTTCTGTTCTAAGCTCCACCTTTGTGATCTTATTTTTTGTATTGTGAAAATGTCCATATCTGGGCGCCTTTGCGTCTATTTCTCTTTGAATATCTTTGGAGCTTCTGTTTTTTTTTTTTTTTTTTGTACTGACCAATTTGGCTTTCTCCTTTACTCTGCATGCTTTGACCTGTATTGTGCCAGACTGTTATATAACACTTTTTCTGTAAAAAAAAAAAAAAAAAACCTGCCATATTTGTTGACCTATTCTGCCTACTTTTTATGTACCCCAAGAGTGAGCCTGAAAATGGTTCACTCAAATCAGTGTTCTACACAGCTTAATAGATCTGAATATACATGCACAGCTTCATCCAGATATAAAAAATAGAACAGAGACCTGTTGATGGAGCTAAGACTTTGAATGAAAGATTTAAGATTAGATGGACTCATGTTTCTAGAGTAACAGAAACAAACACTAGAATTTTGCTAATGCACCAAAAGGCAAATGTGAGGAAAATATCAAACTGTGAATCAGACGGTGCACTAACCTCAGAGGTACTGCCTGGAATGTAAGATAATACCCATTCAAGAATGATCTCACCAAATGAGGCCTTCTCTGTCCTGGTACTGAAAGTGACCAGTTGTGAGAATCCAAAGATAACTTCTGAAGGACATGTATAATCATCAACTAGTGAAAATGTCCAACTGACTTTAGGATAATCCAGCCTGACAAGCTCTGCTTTGACATTTAAGCTTGACCAGTAAAGAGCTTCTTCAACTTTAAACACATGAGAGTTAGGAAAAACTGAATGATTTTGAGTATAGCCAGGATGGATTCTGTATGCACACAGCATGGAATCTGTTATTCAGAAAAGGAGCAAGAAAGAGGAAATCTGTAAAAGATGGCTACACAACTGGTGCCCCTCTTTAAAATCTGCTAGACCTTAAAAATATAATAACTGGGAAAATAATCTCACTGTCAGTAGTATCATGCATTGGCGATGTTTAAAGTGTAGAATCGAGCTGATAAAGGACAACCTAGATGTAAAGCAAGTATATGTTCGATATATTCCTGAAACTGATATTTATTTTATTTTATGTATGTATGTATTTATTTATCCTTTGTTGACCGGGTTAGTCCCGGGTCTATATTAGTTTGCCGAAATTTATTTTCAGGGAACACGTGATCCACAATTTGCTGAATATTCCATGGACAAAGAAATACTTGCCCCACAGAAGAACAGACCCACATCTAAACAAATCGAACCCCTGCCCCCACATCCTCCTAACTATATATACCAACTCCAAGATTGTACTACAGTGGAGAAAAGGGCAAAGTTGTATAGCTGGCCAACTACGTCTTTGCCCTTGAAATATTCAGCCAATCATGGAAGTGATTTTCACTGAATAAGGGTCAATGAATACGTGTTCTCTGAAAATAAATGTTGGCGAATTAATATAGACCTGTTAGTTCCAATAGGCTAGTAGCCTCTTTTCAGGGGAGACCCAAGTTGATATTTAAACTACTTATCCTAATCTAGGTCTTTATGGATATGTACCAGTTTCAGGCCCCCACCTTGTGGCCAGTTATCAAAAACAATATTATTGAAATATATTAGGATTAATGTCATCAGAGATTAAAATCCATGTTGAGGAATAAACATAATCATGAAAATTGTACTTTTTGATAGCTTGGGCTTATGTGAGATATATTTATGCAAACACATAAAGATGCAGTTTTATCTCCCTTGTACAACATAAATCAGAAATACAGAGTATAGTGAAGAATGTGGTTTATTAAATTATAAAACAGTGTGAACATAATCATGATAACAAAAGGTATTATTCGAGGGTACTGGTGGCAAAATCAAGGGAAACATCAGCATAGACAGAGAAGCACTGCATATTATACAAGCCAGGATGTACATGATCAGAACTGTTCACAGAGATAGTATGTGAGATCTTATATTCTTATTTTCTAAACTAATTTAGACAATGACTGATTGCACAGAAAGGGGATGAGCTTTAATTCATTATATAAGGAATACTAGGTTAGGGAAATGAGCATGGTGAGGGAAAGTTCAACATACATTAAAGTCCCTGCTAGGACTCCAAAATAATATGTGATGGCCAAAAGAGCTGGTCACTGGTGGACAGCACTGAGTGCACCACATGATCTGTGTGAAATAAGAGGTAGCAATAAAACTAGCTTATAATCTCAAGAGGTCCAAACTTGACACTGGGACAAGTGGCTTCATACACCTCAGTTTCTTTGTGCAAGAAATCTGGACAAAGCCTGACAAAATTGGGGGACAAAGGCCCAAAAATAGGAAAATATTTTAAATATTCCTCTTATAAGCTTAGAAAGTTGATAGAGTAACAGGGTTTGTTTTAACATACATTTTCTAAAGGATTTGAAGTCTGAAACTCAAATTTATGTCATTATTCAGTGACTTCAGTCCTCACATCATCCCAATGATTTGCTAGAAAAGCATACATTTTATGAGGAATAGACCAAAAATATGAGGCAAAAATCTGGACATTCTGTGAAAATCTGGAGAGCTGAGAGGTATAGATGGCTTACATACTGCATAAAGTGAAGAACGTTGCCAGGTGTAGCTTTACATGGAGGTACTTACACTTTCTGAAGTACCTCATGAAGTTCTCGCAGGTGGTGTTCACAGATGCAGAGTACCTTGCTGGTGTGACTACTGGGGGTACTATTTTATAGTGGTGTGTTTAGTATTTTGCTACCCAGTCAGACTAACTGAAAAGAAAACTGCAGTTGCACAAAGTAATTCCAGAAAGGCTCATAGGCATTGATAGTGATCCTCTGAGAACTATATATTTGATATTCTTTCCCCCAAATAAAGCAGTTAACAGAGGTACATTCATCGGACAATGTGATTCGAGGATGCTGAACTTCATAGGTGCTGAGTACCTCAATGGTATTGACCTTCTGAGTAATATATGTTAGTAGTATATGTAATATCCTTTTACCCTGTCAGAGCATCTTTTTGCCTGGGTGGGATATGCTACCTATTCGATGTAATTCATCATGGCAAGATGGTTTATGAGGATTTTGTTACCAAACAAATTTAAATATCTTACTGAACAGGCTGTTGTTGATATCATGTTACACATATTAAACTTTGTGCATTACACTGGTGCATTGAGTAATCATCTCATGACAAGAAATTTCCTGGTTCGATTCTTGGATGAGGTACTTTTTTAGCAGAGTCTGAATGTCTTCCCTGTGTTCATGTGAATTTTCTGCAGATACTAAAGCTTCCTCCCACATCCCAAAGACATGTAGTAGGTAGATTGGCAGCTCTAAATTATCTGTAAGTGTGTGTGTGTGTGTGTGTGTGTGTGTGTGTGTGTGTGTGTGTGTGTGTGTGTGTGTGTGTGTGTGTGTGCACACGCGCATGCACACGTGTGTTCGTGTTCATTCAATTTGTTCATTCAAATACTTTGGCCATATAATGACAAGACAAAATTTACTAGAAAAGATTATGATGCTAGTGAACATCTAACCCAGAAAAAAAAAAAAGAGGTGACAGAAGCTAATATGGACAGATAGTGTTAAGGAATGTGAATTTTAAAGACTTTAAAGAAGCAGGTGTTGACAGATAGGCCCAGTCTGCTAAAGTTAGGCTCAACTAAATAACCAAACAACAAATTCTAATAATAATATCACTGTGCTTCTTTGGATCTATCTGAAATGATCGACAAGTTAAACACAAGACAACGAAGTTGAAATACCCGAAAGTGTAAATGCCCGACAAACCACAATCCCAAAATTCAACAAAATAAAACAAATCCGTTTCTGAAAAACACACACACACAACACAAGCACACCAGAAACCTTACAATCCTACACTAAACCTTACATACACAACTATCTATGCACTAACCTTAACCCAAACCTTAACCCTAAGGTCCGTCACTATCGCACACTTACCTTACCCGCACCCTAACCCTAAAGTCCGTCACTATCACACACTTACCTTACCCACACCCTAACCCTATAGTCCATCACTATCGCACACTTACCTTGCCCGCACCCTAACCCTAAAGTCTGTCGCTAACGCACACTTACCTTACCTGCACCCTAACCCTAAAGTCCGTCACAAACGCACACTTACCTTACCCGCACCCTAACCCTAAAGTCTGTCACTATCGCATACTTACACAGTCACACTCATTTCGCATGGCTGTGTTTTCAGCATCGGGATTCTGGACTGTCGATTATTTACGTTGTCGGTCTTCCGGTGTCGGCATTTTCAGCTTTCGTTCTTTTCAGGTAGATCCGCTTCTTTATACGTAAGGGCAGCCTATTTCAGAAATGTGGGATATGAAAATGTGCTACTGTTCTTTCATTTATAAATACTTTTGATATCTTTTAGCTTATGGCCCAGCTATGTTTTGTGCAGATGATTTGGTCATCAGGACATCTGTGTGTGTTTTTAAACAAGAAACATATTTACTGAATTATCACTTATGACAAAGGCAATCATACCTTTATATAAGTGAAAACAAACCATATTGACATATTTTCAGTTGCAAACATTATACATCACATATAATCTTCTATTAAGTTATTGTCAGTTAAACATAACATAGCTCATTCAATTCCTGCTTTCAATAAACCACATTACGCCCCCAAAACACTATTCTGCATGCATTGCTCCCACAATTCCCATTTCTGTCTATGCATCTGGACATCTGTTTTAAGTATTACAGATATTCCGTCTTACAAACTTGCCACAGTCTGTATCTCGTCTAGTACCCTTAAACTCTCCTTAAAGGACAATTGTATGCAAAGACTGAAAAAAAAATGTATATATAGATACCTGAAAATTTGCTGTGTGCAGAAATCTGCAAAAATCCATTAATTGTCAACTGCCTACACAGTAAGCCAAGGAACAATGTTCTGACACCTGTTGAAGCATGTAAACATAATGAAAACACAGTGTTACATGCCTGTATGTATAGCAGGTTGTTTCTGTGAACATCAAACATATACAGGTATTTACATGTTATAAACAAGACTTGCATGAACAGCTATATGTATGTGAGCATACAAATGAATACATAAGTATATGACTGTTACTCACAAACTCATATAATCAGGATCAGCAAGACTTGACAAAAACTGGTCTATCAAAACAAAAAAACAAAAAAAGTATTTTTGCACTCCCCTTCACCTCCCACCACCCTGCTAATTATATATAACAGCTCAGAGATCACTCTACAATGGGAAAAGGGAAAACTCCCCAGTCCCTACTGTTTGTGATCATGTACTGAAAAAAAGTAAGCCATGTTCAATCAGCTGGGCTGAGTTTTTTCTGTGTGATCATCAAACCATTCAACCACCTCAATAACACCCATATACATATATGATTTTTATTGTTTTATTTTATTGATATTTGATTACTCGGAGACTGGTAGGAGCCCATTTTTAGAAAAGGCCCCGTGAGAAAAGCTCCAAAGTATTACAAAATATTTTAAGAACAATAATTATACAATCTTCAAAAAATAATACAAAAAAAAATCTACAATTTAGAAAGTATATCAAATTAGACATAATATGGAAACATTGAGTAAGGAGAGAGAAAAATTATATGACAATTATTTATTATTTAGAGAAATTGTAGCCAGTTTATAGAGAAATGAAAGGTAAGTTAGTATAATACAAACAGGAATTGCAACATGAAGTGAGCGAAAGGCATGCATGTGGTATATTTAGAGAAAAAAACAGGGAAGAGAAATCGATACAAGTAAGGAAGTGATTGAAGAAGAGAGAGTAAGGAGGTGTAATGTCTGAATAGGTACTTGTTCACATTTAGGGATATCATTTATCCTGGTGTTGAGCAAGAACAGAGCCAGCTTTTGGCTAGGAAGTCTTCCAGAATGGTTTTGAAGGATGAGAGGGAGAGTATTGACCTGATGGATACAGGTAAGGGGTTCCAGGCCTTAGCAACCTTGTACGAGTACAGACAATGCCCAGCAGATTTGACAGGCTTGTGGATAGAGATGAGTTTTTGGTCATTGGATCATAATGATCAACTGGGAACATAGATGTGTAGAATGGTATTTAGTGCTGCACAAGCAAATGGATGCTGCATAATTTTATAGTTGGTAAGAAACTGTGTATATCTTAGTTGATTTGGGTAGTTCTAATCAGTTTAAGCTTTTTAATGTTATACAGTGGTAGGTTCTGAAAGGGATATTTGCTACATCATTCTTCAATGATTTTCAAGAAAAACATATTTTCTGTGTAATAGACCAAAAATAAGAGGCAAAAATCAGGGACATTCTTAGAAATCATGGAGAGATGAGAGCAATATGCATGAGTGTCCATGTATACTATGCTGGAGCCAGCTGAAAAGCCAAAATGTAGACAAAATAGTACTACCCAAAACTAACTTAAAGGCAGCTAGCCTAGTATTTACTTACCTATGAGCCTTATATACCACACTTGAACCAGATGAAAAACTTGTGCCTGCCAAAGCAATGTAGTCAAATCTGTGTGACTAGCACATTATTCATGTCTGACTGTATTGTGATACCATTAACTGCTGGCAAGGCGAGCCTTCCTAGGCATAGTTAGTATCACTCATCATTTCCCACGTTATATGTCAGGACTTGGCTAATACAAGCGATCACCTTCCAGAAATGTACCTGCAACACATTGGTGCATTATAAACTCATGAGACACAATGTCACTTTAAGACAGTGATATAATGCTTTATATCTATAATGAACTACTGCATCCATATCATAAATGGTAAAGTAAAAATTTAAAGAAAACATGAAAAAAACTTTTAATATCACTCCAAGATGTAGCCACCATTAACAGCAAATTACACAGTTTTCCCACCTAGATTTGCACATTGTGATTAACAGAACTCATGAAGGCAGCCTCCCTGAGTTTTCATCATTCTAAACGGGCATTTTGCCACTATTAAGCTATGGTATTATGGGTAAATCACAACTATCCATATGAGTAGGTCCTTTATTTGTATTACATGTGGTCATTCTAAGTAACTGACCATTATGTTCCCTAAATACATTTCTTATTAAGTAACTTAGAAGGTAAGATTTCACATTGTGATACCACTGAGTTTGTCATACACAATGATGTATCTTTTTCCCATAGCAGTCACTGCAAATGTTTTTGTTTTTCTTTTCAGCTTTTCCCAGTTAGGGGTCACCACAGCGGAACTCTGGTCCGCTAATGATTGGCAGTCGATTTTTATGGTGCCGAGTTGCCAGTCAGGCACCCAACCTTCAGCGAAGGCACGCCCATTCACACATGTCTTTCGGAGGCCACTCGACCACAGGGAGGACATGCAGACTCCACACAGAAGACACTCCAGCCGAGAATTGAACAGGAGAACCTCTTGCTGTGAGGTAACAATGCTACCGCTGTACCACCGCGGATATTGTCTGGTGGTGGGTGGAATTCCATTCCTGGTGTGCAAGGGGTTTGTTGCATCATTGCAAAAAAATAAATAAATAAAATGTGATTCAGTGATTTGAGTATTTGATTACAATCCTTTATGGACTGACAAGTGTACCTTTTAAGGATTGGAAGTGAAGTTATGACAGTGTAACCACATTCAGTCTCATGTCTGATTACACCACTACCGGCCACATCTCCACACCAAGCAATACTTAAATTGTAATATTTTACCTACAGTATTTTATATATGCCAGGTTTCTGTATAGATATTCTCTTCATACTTGCAAGCAACTGAGATTTATAAGAATCATAGAGTTGTAAGCAGCATTGCAAGAACAATCCAGAAAGTAAACTGAGGATAGTCCAGTGCCAACCTACAGAAAGTGTAGTAACCAGGAACTGACTAAAGGTACTTGTGAAGAACCAGGCAAACCAGAACCAGGCAAAATTGTCACTTTTATTCATAAACTTAAAAACACATAAACGGTTAACTGATTCACCACATTTTAATCCTAACAAGACTTTATCAGATAAGTGCTTAAACCTACTAACACTGTTTAAATACTTTTCCCCATGATACTTGATCAATTAATGCAAATTCCATTAATTACTGTTAATTACGAAATTAAAACAAACTGAACTCCTACAAACATATTAACTAAAACCATTAAGAGTATTTGTTAATGAATGTAAAAAACTTATAAAAAACTGTTAAATATATTAAATATATAAAAACATTGTTAAAAACTTTGTAGAACAATTTGAAATGTAAAAAACTTATAAAAACTATTACATATTTTAAATATGTAAAAGCATTGTTAAAAGCTTTGAAAAACAGTCTGAAATGTTAAATGCACTTAAAAAAGGCAAGGAGAGAGGTTAGTCTAATGGTCAAGGTATTCACCCCCACAAAAAACAAGTGCAGGGTTCGACTCTCACAGGAGACAACCAGCCAGTCTCAAAATGGCTCACCAAGGCAGCAGGCATGCACCATCTAAAGTCCAAAAGTTCTTACATTAATTTACACTGTTAAAACACTCTAAGTATACAAAAATATATGAACTTTGCAGGGGAAGGCTCATTACAACCTAGCTGCCCTTTCAAACTGGGGCTAGGGAAACATTTTCATTCAAGCCAGGTGCTATATTAGCTTCCAAAATGAGTTGCCAATATACTTCTTTGTATTTGCTCTTTGCTTCCCATGGCCCACCTTTACATTCTATGGCCACGTCTTCTAGTACAACAAATGTAAACTTAGATAATCTACAACTAAGGGTATGTTTGTATAAGGCATTTTTCTCATCTTTAGACTTAATAGTTCATATATTCTCCTTTTTAGCCTGCGCTCAGTCTTCCCTATATAAAATGCCTCACATTCATCACATAGGGCAATATATATTACTCCAGCACTATTACAATTACTGTATTTCTTGCCCCTAATGTGAGTATACCTTCATTTAATATAAATAAATTCCTTATTTTTAATATAGGAACATTGGGCACAGGCCTCTCACTTATAGGTGCCCATTTTTTATATGTTTTCCATACCTATTGTGGTCTTTTTTTGTTCAAGAATATATTTGATACTGAACCCTTTTCTAAATAAAATTTTAAGAGGGGCCTTAAAATACCTTCAAAGTCTGAAAGTTTAGCAAATCTATTTCATTCTGTGATTATAATATTTTTTTGTAATCTCAGAATCTCCATTGAAATTAGTAACAAATGCTCCCTTAAATTAATTCTGATTAACATTCCCACCTTCCTTAGCTTCACTGTTCCTCCCATTACTCATATTTACATGTTTTCCTAAAAGGGGAGCAAACCTGTCATTCCCACTTGTTCCTTTTTGCTTAAAAG
The DNA here is from genome assembly GCF_019279795.1 of Protopterus annectens. Classification (NCBI taxonomy): domain Eukaryota; kingdom Metazoa; phylum Chordata; order Ceratodontiformes; family Protopteridae; genus Protopterus; species Protopterus annectens. Next base: position 1,085,177,638 of record NC_056733.1, on the reverse strand, counting down.
AAAATTCAAGAAAATAGAAAGAGTTATGATAGAATATGCAGAAAAGTGCTGCTACCCTAAGCCTAAACAGACTTTTTATTCCCATGATAATAGACAGGATACTTTTGAAAATTTAGGTACCGATACAACAGTCCCCCAAATGGCAAGAATGCATGTATATCATACTGTGCAAGGAGGCTCATTAGTATGCCATGGGGCCACCAGCTAGGACTCCAAAGCAGCATTATGGATAACCCATTCTTATTCTTTTTAGTTCACTAGTTCCAAGATGTCAGTGTTTATTCTTGCAATTTCAGCTTTAACCACATCAGGGTTATCATAGCTCATAGTTCTTACATTCCAAGTTTCAGTGATTTATACTTCTTTGTAGCACTGGAGTTTCCTTTCATCTTTGAGCATGTCAGCAGATGGACTTCTTTTTGGCTTTAATCCTTTAAAATTCCATTAGTGTTGGTAGCCGTGAATATCATTTTTTTTCCCAATTAAGCCAGCTTTGGCACCATTTGTTGTTTCTGTACCAGCAGTCCACTAATTCACCTTAAATATGCCAAACACATTTATTTATTTATGCTTGTTGACTGGCAAAGTCTAATTGGGTAAATTAATAATAATAATAATAATAATAAAAAAATCTTTTCAGTGGAGGCCCAAAGAGGAAGGCTCCACAAAATATATGTCATATATTAATACAAATAATAAAAGACACATAGGATAACAACTGCAGTACAGAAATGCAGTACAGAGACATCTGATTAAACAAATCATTTTTCAATAATAATACATGAAAATAATTCAAATCCTTATGATCAACCTACAGTAACATATATTGGACAAACATAAGTTACATTATGATACAGTAGGAGATTTGTGAGTAATAAAATTAAGTACTTTGATTTGATGACAAAATAAAAAGAAAGAAAGTACTGCAGGTATATATGGTTAAATGAGATACAGAGAGAGATTAGAAGTTGATTAGTACTTTGAAACTCTCTCGACTGAGAAATTACATACACAGTGGCATTAGAATGCAGTGAAATGATAAGTAGCACATTTAACACTAGTTTTTGGTGCTTACAGTTAAGGTTTTGGCCTGGGGTCCAGCAGGAACATAGCCAGGTGTTATTTAGGCATTGTTTAAGTTGATTTTTGAAAACATTTACTTTTTCAATTTGCTTTAAGTGAATGGTAATAGCAGGACTAGAGTGGCTCACCAGCGGTATTATTAGATTTGGTAATGAGCAAATGTTATTTATTTTGACAGCAAAGTTCCCTGGCCGGGGTATAATCATTTATGGTGTTTTGTAGTGCTGGATAGTTTTCTGGTTTATGTATTAGGTTATGAACAATAAGTAGTTGTGAGCAGGTAAGATATTGTGGGAGCTGCAGTCAATGAAGTTGTTTAAAGGATATGCAGTGGTGATTTTTTGTAGATGGATTGTAGCAACTGTCTAGTTTTGTGAAGGTGAGATGGCAGTAAATAGGATAATGCAATATTTTTTCTAGTGCTGTCAGTGAAATAATGTTTACTTCTGCATAATAAACAAAGTTTCTAGTGTTTTTAACAGTTTGGAGAACAAGTAGATCAAATGGTCATACACTAAGGGTGGGAGGGTGGCCTAATGGTTAAGGTGTTTGCCTTACAAACACAAAGTGCAGGGTTTGAGTCTCACAAGGGATAAGTGGCTAGGCTTAAAATGGCTCGCAAAGGCAGTTAGCTTAGTACTAATCTATGAACTAAGACTCCCAGTCACTTTGATTGTTATACTATTTCTTTTCTGGTGTTATTTTCAGAGACTATTTTGAAAAGAAAATTGTTTTTTGTCCAAGAAATGCTTTGGGGTGAAGAGCTTTAGTTATGTTTTTAGGATTAAGCAGAAGGTGCAATTTTCTTTGCCATGCTTCAGTGGATGAGAAGTAGTCCTAAGTGTGGTCATTAAGTTTTGAGAGGGTTGGAAAAGAGCAGATGAGGGTGTCATCATCTGCATGTTGTATTTCAGTTCCATGCTTGGAGGCTGTGAAAAATTAATTTATAGGTTCATATGTTCATAGCTTGGTACTAGGCTATTGGCCCTAGGGCCTATACAAGCCTATCCATAACTATTCCCTGGCTATTTCTTCCCACACTATTTACTTCCCTGGTCCCCTGTCTAGCAGGGCGACTGATGTATTCTCCGGGGTGAATTTACTTTCTCCCATCCAATCATCAAGGTTCCTTTTAAAGAGGGACAAGGAGGCACTCTGCTTGACATGTATGGGCAGTCTATTCCAGAGTCTGGGGAGTCTCTGGTTCAGGAACCTATCCCTCCAGCATGTTTTGTTTATTGTGATGACAAGTTTGAGATCCCTGGAGCATGTGGCTCTGAGGGATTGGGATTTTTTTAAGTGTAGCATGTCCAACAGCTCTGGGTTTGACATGGCCTTGTATGTCAAGCAGAGATCACCTCTGAGTAGATGATATGAGACAGAGTATAGCTGGAGTTTTTTAAGGCGGTCAGCATAGGGCATCTGCTTTAGGCCTGTGATTCTTTTAGTGAGGTATTTCTGCAGCCTTTCCAGTTGTTGCACATGTCTTGAGAGGTACATATCAAATGGAGCATTGTAGTCTATAATGGGTCTAATGAGGGATGAGTACAGTGGGACAATGACCTCCTTTTTTCTGGATAAAAAGTCCTTAGTGATGAGGTGTGCCACATAGAAGGATTACCTGACTGTTGTGGCGATGTGGTTATTGAAGGTGAGACCACTGTCATCTATGTGGTAATTCACGGGTACATGTTTTTTCCCAAAGGGGATACCTATACATTTCTTGGCATTGAGCTTGAGCCCATGGCTCTGGCACCAAGCATATGTTTCTGTAAGGCCCTTTTGTAGTGTCCACATCATTTGGGGATTCAATAATGGCTCCCAGTTTGCAATGATCTGCGAACTTTGTTAGCCAGAGTCCCTTAGTGTTGGCCTGTACTTCAGAGAAGTAGATGCCAAACAAGAGCGGTCCCAGGACTGAACCCTGAGGTACTCCACTTGTCACTTGTCTGGAGCTGGATTTGGAGTCAGCTATTTTTACAGTGTGGGTTCTGTCAGTAAGCTAGTTGGCAACCTATTGCGTGACGTAAGGATTAATGCCCAGCTTAGTAAGTTTAGCTATGGTTCCAGAGTGGGGGATGGTGTCAAAGGCCTTGGCGAGGTCCAGATAAGCTGTTTGAACTGCCTTACCCTCATCCACGGCTCTGGAGACTGATTCAAAGAAGTCAATCAGATTCAGGAGACAAAATTGGCCCTTCACGAACCCAAACTGGGTGGGGTCCAGTGTTTGTGTTTGAAGGTTGCCAATATCTTTGTTTATAAGTTCCATGATAATACGTTCCATGACCTTGCAGATCAGGCTCGTCAGACTGATGGGGTGGTAGTTCCCAGAATCTAAAGTAGATTCCCCCTTGCGGAGTGGGATAACTGTAGCTGTGCGTCACTCAGTGGGCATGAAGCCTGAGGTGAGGGTATGATTATAACATGACACTTAGGTGAGGTGCTAGTTCATTTTGTAGTTCAGGATATTGGCAATATCCTTGGGATCAGTATATTTAATGCCATTCTGTTGTAGATCAGAGCAGATCTGAGCATTGCTATTTAGATTCTTGACATAGTTATAGAATGTCTTGTGGTTGTGTTTGGAATATTTGGCAATTTTATTTTCATAACTAACTTTGGAGGATTTTACGAGGGATCTCAGCTTCTTACTGAGGCTGGTAAGGGAATTTTTTTGCATTGTGGGATTTTCCTCTTTTCTGCAACAGTTTCTTCCTTTTGTTGTAAAGTTTGCTTATGGCAGGGGACCACCAGATTGGCTTCCTTTTTTTGGAGGACAGCATCTTGGTTCTGTTTGGGATGGCACGATTCATGCATGAGTGGATGTCCTTGTACAGTGCCTTAGTGTAGGACTCAGCATTCAAACTTTCAGTTCCCGTCACTTCTTTTCAGTTTGTCACTTCTGACTTGAGTAGCATGAAGTTGGCTTTGGAGAAGTTTTTTATGGAGGTTTCCTTACTGGGGAGTAGGGGTGGGATGTGGATGTTAAGGGTGATTAGCTTATGGTCTGACCTGACCAACGAGGGCGTGACCATATGTGTGGAGCATCGATTTCCCATGTTGGTAATTACCAGGTCTAAGATATTGGCGCCCCTGGTGGGACTATGGATTAGTTGATCCAGGCCGCTGGAATTTATGAATTCCAAGAACCACTGGGCAAAGGTGTTGGTACACGAGTAGTTTTTCCAATTAATGGCAGGGTAGTTGAAATCACCCAGTATTAGGGTGTTTGGTTGTATCTTAATATTTTCCAGTATGTTTAGAAAGGTGTAGTGAGAATCTTGGGGCATGGTGGGGGATCTGTAGCAAACTACAATTTGGATCGCAGTCTTACCTAGTATTAGTTGCACCTGGATAATTTCAGATGCATTGTGTTGGGCAACTAGCCTGGTGGTGTGAATATACTTGGTGAATATGGACACTCCTCCACCTTTAGTGTTTCGATCCTGGTTTGGTGGCCGAAAAATGTGGTATTGCAGGGGTGCTCTCTGGAGCCTTGAACCAGGTCTCAGTTACTGCACAGATATCGATGTTCTCCATTTTTAGGAGTGCCTTGAGAGTGTGCATTTTGAGGTTTAGACTTCTAGCATTGAGTAGCATTACCTTCAGATTTTGCATGCTTGTACCTGTTACGGTGGTAGTTTTGTCCTTTGAACATTGCCTAAAAAGGGCACTATAGGGGTGGCAAGAGCCTTAGCCAGTAACCTGAATCCCAGGGGCGACAGGTACAGACCATCTCTGGGAAAGCATCGTGGTCTGTCGATCATGTCGTCCCAGGCATACAGATACTGGATCCCCTTTGAATGACACCAGAAGCTTAGCCAATTGTTGAAGAAAATCATTTTGTCCTTATATTGTTGTATCATTCTGGGTGAAGGCAGGATGCTACTCAGGGCTAGGGTCATACCTGCCTGGGCCACATGATCTGAGAGCTCTTCCATGTCTCTTTTCATGTAGTCCAGGGAGGTATGTCTCAAGCCATTCACTCCAACATGGACAATGACAGAGTCATATTTGTACTTGTTGTGGAGTGACTTGTGTGCATGTGTTATGTGGTGGATCCTGGCACCTGACAGGCAGCTGACTGTAATTTTCTCCTTGTTCAGCCTGGTGAGTGGGACATCAGTGTGCCTGACTATAGAGTCACCTATGACTAAAGTGTTAGGTACATTGTCTTGCCTTAGGGGCTGTTGCTGGGTGGCACACTAGTGTTGTGAGCTATGTGACACTTTGGTTGTGATTGGTGTTTGTTTGCATTTCAGCTTCGGAGGTCCTTGTTGCTTGGGCAGGTTACAGTTAAGGGCCTCCGCATATGTGGATTTAGTGCTGCTATCAGTGGGTGTTGGTGGTGTGAGTTTAGAAGGGCTATGTGTTGTTTGTGGTGTAGTGCGGGTGTTAACCTTCTCCTCTTGACTGTCTAGCACAATCTTGGGTGGAGATAGCTTTGCTTCCAGTTTGGCTATGTAAGTGCGTCTCTCACAGGTTGTAGTCTTGGGTGGTAGGAGGAGAGGGTTGTCTGTGTACATGAGGCAATTGCTGCATTGCCCCAGTATGCCCAGATTCACCAGGTGGACAGGAGAAATCACCGGAAGCTGACCCTTGGACATGCCTGGTTTGGTGCTTTTTTTGAAAAGTACAGGAGCTGTCTTCCGTTCCCTTAGCAAGGTGCTTTGACTTATAGACTGTTTAGTGCCTATGATTAATTTATCCTTATTAATAAGGGGAGATGAGTGCTTGTATCAGTTTAAGGCTTCCAGCAGGTATTAGAGCAAGAGCTAGTCACAGGGATGCTTAAAGGTAAGATGAAAAAAAATGTTTATCCTAAACACTGCAGTGTGCACTAGAGAAGTTAGATGTGAAAGGTAACTTAAGTTCTGCCTGTCTAAAAAGTTAAGTTTTAGTGGGGAGTCACTATTTTTAAAACAGCAAGATAGATTGAAAGGGGGGTAATCACTTGTGTATTCTGGTACAATGGAATACAGTAGGATGGCCAATAAATTTAAATAGTTGTAGGGAAGTGATTTCACAAAATGATAATTTTGTGCTTACTCACACAAGCCAGTGAAAGCAGAGAGGAAATGAGATATATGATCAAATTAACATAAGAGGCAGGCAACTAGAAAGACAGTGGTATTTAAGAACAGAATAGTAACAGGGTGGGCGGGTGTTAAAAAATTCTGCCTGACTCACAAGAGACATTTGTAAAGATATTGAATAAGGGGGCCAAGTATTGAACCCTGAGTGACTCAAGTGGAAACAAACAGGAAGGGTGAAACATCTTGGCGTGATATTATTGCCTACGGTCTGTTTGTGAGATAGCTATTGAACCATGACTGGGCTGAGTTGGAGAGGTTGAGGGTGAATGTTCTTTGAGTAGATTTTTGGTGAGAGACAGTGTCAAGTGCCCTTGTTAGGTTAAGAAAAGTAGATAAAAGTAGATGATACTAAGTGGCCAGAATTTCTCATGTGGTTTATGGTGTTTGCAAAACTGAGAATGGTGGTTGTGGTACTATTCACAACCACAAAAACAAAAAAAAATGTATAGTATATAACCACACAAGCCAGTAATCCAAAAGCTATTATTAAACAAAAATACTCTCTAGCGGCCCAGCCCACTGACCTTAAAGGAGTCAACAAATTCCAATTCCATACATTATTAATACTACTAACAATTAACTTCAATTAGCCGTTTAGTTTACTTCGTTAACGATGGGCTGGGTTTGATTTACTTGTTTTGTACAAAGTGGTGCATCATGATTTAACATATTAAGAAATGTGTTGAAATTAGTTGTTGCTTCATCAAGGCTTTAGAGATGACTAATTTCAGTAAGTTAGGGTATTGTTTGAAAGCTTCTGTTAAATTTTTGAGAGACTGCGTACTTGTTTGTAGATTACTTTACTTGATTTTTTTTTTATTATTATTTTGTTGACTTAATGTAAATGTGAGGAGATTGTCACTGTGTTAGGTAAGCATCCAAAGGAGCTTATATTGAGTGAGTTGGAGTCAAGAATCCAGTCAAGTATTAACAGTCTTTATAACTGAGGAAATAGTTAAAAAAGCACGTAGCTTGCGGCCTATGCTCCTAAGGGATAAAGTTTTGAACTCTATACTACCTGATTTTGTGAGTATTGCATATAAAAGAGCTAGGAATGTGTCTGACATTCTGGTACATAACCAATTTTGTTTACCAGATGTTCATGTCAGTTAGAGCTTAAGCATAAATAAAGGCACTGTTCCATGTGATGGTTGTTCCATCTGTCAATATGTAGTAAACTCTTTTCCCTATATTAATGGCATCAAGTTTACAGCTAGGCATCAATAAAGTTGTAATACGGAGGAGTTAATGTATGTGTTGAGATGTGGATGTAAGAAGTTTTACATAGGGGAATCTTACAGGAGCTTTAGGGTCTGGTTGCAGGAATATATTAGGGACATAAAAAATAAAAAAATTAGAGTCCCCTTGGGAGTCATTTTTTGACAGCACACAACTCTAACCCCGATTCTCTTAGGGGTTGTGTCTTGGAAAAATTGCAAGTTGGCATAGGTGAATGTGTGTCTTTAAAAAACAAACTCTTAAAAAAAGAAACCCTGTTGATTTTAAAGTATGGTACTTTGGAGCCTCAGGGACTCAACAAAGAATGTAATTGGAAGTATGTGATTTGAATTGTACGCTTAATTGAGTAATTATTTTGTGCAATATGCTATATATAAGCAAACAGCATTTTGTAGTGTTTTTACTCGTGGAAGGCTGTGTAAGCCGAGGTGCTAAGTGTTTCATTAAATTTACTTATTTCTTGAATTGGTGGTCTTGGTGGTATTTTATTATTTTTTTTTTGTTTGTTTTTTTAAGTTATTAGCCGTGGTGGTGCAGCAGTAATGTTGTCGCCTCACAGCAAGAGGTTCTCCCGTTCGATTCTCGGCTGAAGTGTCTTCTGTGTGGAGTCTGCATGTCCTCCCCATGGTCAAGTGGCATTCGAAAGACATGCGTGAAAAGGGCGTGCCTTCGTTGAAGGTTGGGCATCCAGCTGACACCTCGGCACCTTAAAAATCTACTGCCAATCATTAGCGGGCCGGAGTTCCGCTGTGGTGACCCCTAACCGGGAAAAGCCGAAAGAACAACAACAACATTTGCTAAGTATTAACAGTCTGTCTGTAGTTTTATTAGAAGTTGTAGTTCTATTGCTAAGATGGGTGAAGTTATAGAGTTTTATTGTACAGTTGGGAGTGGTTTTATTGGTGAGCTGCCAGTTTATGTTAAGATCACCAAGTAATATTGTTTCAAACACCTTCATTATAATATACAATCAAAATAACAAAACCACATACATACATACTGGCACATGGCCAGAGTGTAAAACTTTGATAAACAGCTTTAATAAAGAGTTAGTGCTTACACGGGTCCCTCTGCCCACTTCTTCAGACCAAACTCAACATTTCAGAAGTAACAGTAACTTATAACTTTTTCAAACACTAAGTAACCAGTGAAACAGTTCTGAACTGAAGCATATCTCTCATTGGATGTTACAATGTATCCTATTAGCAGCATGGAAAATCCTTAAAGGGACAACCTCCTTTAAGAAACAAACTGCATGACTATAGGTATTATCACAGAGATAGTGCCTCAGGCAATATAACTCTAATTCATATTAAACAATATGAATGTATGTTCCAAAACAGAACATCTCATAACATCTATAAGAAATCATTTAAAATATATATGAAAAAATACTAAAAGCTAATACAATGATGGTCTAAACATTCAAAAGATAATGAATACAGGCAGTGCAACATGGGCTCCTGTCATGAAATTGAGCAGGCTGGAGATCGAACGGCTTTAATATTGGAAATGCCGTTCATCAATGTGTTTTTTTGTGAGATCGCGTTACAGTGAAGATAGGAAAAATTGCCCTTTTTTCGCTGTAGTGCGATCTCGGAGTGGGTATATATAATTAGCAGGGGGTGTGGGGGGTACAGCCACCCACAAGAGCAATTTCGAGGCACGGCATTTTCGATGTTTAAGCCGTTCACTCTATGGTCTTTTCGATCTCGTAATGTAGACCTGTGCAACACATGCAACTATAATTATTACACTAAAGACAGCCCAACAATAAAAAATCTCTAAACGCGCCAAAAAATGAAAATGGGGGAAATTAAATAAATAAATAATACTGCAAATGTCTGTTCAGACCAATATTCCAACAAACATTTGCAGCATAGTTTATGCTTGGAGCTTAAAAACTGCCTGGGTGAGTCTTGCACAGTACTCGTTTACATTTACAATTTATGACATTTTTATTGGAACTGTGCAGGCACCTTTGCTTTATCGTGGTGTTTTTCGTTACTATTTATAAATAAATAATACTACAAATATACAACAACATTGCTAGGTAACTCTAATAAAAGGCATGTCCTGTACGTAAGAAACCACTAACATGTGCAAAAATAAAATACTAACAGTAACTCCCTTCATATGAAGGCAAAATCTAATCTCAATAAAATCATATATCAAACCATACATTTATATGTGTGTATGAAACACACTAAAAAACTACCTATGCAAGTGTCTACTTTTCAGTGCCAGCTTAATTGGTACAGACGCACTCAAACCTTTAGAACCATCTGCATTCAACTTAAAAATCCACTTCATCTCATTATATTCTGTTTTATTTCTAATATCCCCCATTTCCTGTCCAACAGAAATAACTTCCATCACCATAAATTTAAACTGATGTTCATCTGTAGTGCTCATAATGTGTTTCACCAGTGCATTGAAATTATTAGATAGCCTAATATTATACTGACGTTCCCTTATTCTCTCCCTGAAGTGTCTGTCTGTTTTCACCACATAAAATGATCTGCATGCAACACAATAAGTTAAATAAATATGTACTGTATTGCAGGTATCCCCCACACTACATGTAAACATCTTTCCAGTAACTGGGTTTACAGATTGACCACTCTGATCTGTATATCTACAATAATTACAACTTCCACAGGACTTAGTGCCTTGAACTCCCATAATGTGATATAAACTATCGCATTCTCTATATTGACATTACATTCTTTTCACTGATTTTTTATTCTTGTACTTGAAAACAGGTTGTTCACCTACTATTTGTTTGACTTTACTGTCAGTGGTCAAGACATCCCAGTGTTTACGTATGATATTTGTAATGGACCTGATGCTGATTCCATAAAACATGGATAGTCTCACCTGACAGGCATCACAATTGATGCTATAACTAGTTTCCCTACCATTAATCATCTCTGAATAATACAGTTTCCCACGTGAGTGTCTCAAAGAAACAACCTGGTTAAAAACATATTTAACTTGCTGAGGATCATAACCTCTAGTTTGGAACTTCGCAATTTTTTTCTAACCTCCTCTGACTGATTCTTATAGTTATCATGCAATATTTTATATACCCTATTAATTATCCATTTTAACATCAGCTTCTGTCCTAGATTTGACTAAAAAAAAATCGCCACAACAAGTCTTTCACTTACGATTCCCCTATCCCTTTTTTGCCTATACTTTAATATCAATCTCTGATCAGGAAGACAGTCTAGGTCTTGCAGTTCAAATGTATTCTTGGCCTCATTTCACTTTATTGCACACACAAAACACAAAACAACCTCCTAACCCCCCCGCACAACATGGATTCCATCCTGGCCACAATACCATCACTGCACTCCTCTCCTTCCTCGGGTCCATTAACCATGCTCGTGACTCCGGGAAAATCATATTAACCCTGTTCCTAGACCTTTCCAAAGGCTTCAACACCGTCTCCCACCCTATACTCCTATCACAACTTTCCTCCCTCAATCTCTCCCCTTCCACTATAGCTTGGTTCACCAGCTACCTCTCCAAAAGACAACAAGCTGTTAAATGGAAACATTCCACCTCTTCCTTTCTATACACCCCTACTGGGGTACCCCAAGGTTCTGTCCTTGGCCCCTTACTTTTTAATATATTCATCAACAACCTTTACCACTCCATCTACAATTTTACAATAATCCAGTATGCAGATGATTCAACAATCATCTGCTCAGCTGACACCCCTTCCAACCATCTGCAGATAACCCAGTCAGCTTTCTCAAATATTGAAACTTGGATGCAAAACAGCCACCTAGCCCTTAACACCAATAAAACCAAAATAATGATTTTTTCCCATCTAAACACCCCCATTGATAAAAACTCCTTCAAAATCATAAGCCAGAATAACACCCCCATTGAAATTGTCCCTCACGCCAAACTGCTTGGCATCATTATTGACAAACATCTAAAATTCAATATCCACATACAAACTAACATCAAAAAACTCCACCAAAAATTAAGACTCCTATAAAGGTATAACCGTTATCTCACCCCCTCCACCAGAAAGACCCTCGCCTTCACATACCTTATCTCCTCCCTAATGTATGGTGCTCCTCTGTTCTTGAATCTTCAGCTCAGCCTTCAAACTAAATTAGAATCCTGCTACAATAAAATCTCCAAATTCTCCACCAACTCTAGGAACTCATTTTGTCACTACATCTCCCTCCACTCACTGCAATGGCTTGGGCTTTCCAACTATCCGAACCTCCTTAAACTCACCACAGCCCATAAGTTCATATTTAACCCATCCTCCTGTCCCTGTCTCTCTCCACCTCCTTAACCCCCTATATTCCTAATCACTCACTTAGGTCAGAAAATCAGAACCTGCTCAAAATCTGCAAACCTTTAAGGCCACCTGGGCACCCTCTGCTATCCTGCTCCTTAGCTAAACTATGGAACTCTCTTCCTCCCTCCCCTAGAAATACTCATAACCACTCTAACTTTAAATCCCTCCTCTGTTCGTACCTATCTTAAAAGTGGGAATGCCCTTGCTCCTTCCCCACATAGGACCCCCCCCCTATATCAAAACCCACCTTCTAACCCTGTGCATCATCTCTGCCCTCACATCATTTGCCCTCCTACTCCTCCTTAACCTCCAAATGTTGTTAGTTTATTTCCAACAATTTCTCGTCCTCAAATGTAATTCACTATTAATGACCCTTAGACTGTTCTGTTGCTAGATTTTTACTACTATTATTGTGGAATGTAGAATTTCAATTGTAATTCACTGTTAATGACTCTTAGACTGTTCTGTTGCTAGATTTGTACTATTATTGTGGAATGTAAAATTTCAGTTGTAATTCACTGTTAATGACTCTTAAACTGTACAGTTGCTAGATTTTATTATCATTGTAGAATGTTGACTTTTTTACTGTAGAATGCTGCATAAAGCTGTATGACTTCTTTGCTTTGTATGTGCTAATATGTTTGTCATTGTTACTGGAGCTTTTCTCCCCGGGCCTTCACTGAAAACTAGGCCTTTTAAGGTCCAGTGGACTTCCCCAGTCATCAAACCGAAATTAATAATAAATAAATAAATAAATAAGTGCCTTTCCCCTTCTCATTCTGTATGGTTGATGCTATTTTCCTTAAGGATCTACATCCAAAATCCCACTCTCCCTTTATTTCTTGAACTCCCCCAACTCCTGCTTCATGATCATCATCTCTTTCCATTTCCATTTTGAATTATCACCTTCTGCTTGTGTTAAGTATATGAGCCTTAACTGTGTAGCAATAAAAATATCCCTTTAAATCAGGTAATTCTAAACCACCTTGTTTTATTGGAAGGAACAACTTACCCACTTAACTCTTGTCCTCTTCCCCTCCCAGATAAATTCCTTCAACTCTTTATTATTGCCCACAACTTCTCCTCTAGTTGATAAAAATATGCCTGGCCAGTATATAAAATTAAAGGGACTAAAAACACTTTCACTGCTTGTATCTTACTATACATATCCATAAACAAGAGCTCTCAGTTTCTCAGTTTTTGTATTATCTTTTGTTTAGTCTCTTCCCACATATCCTTAGCTGCCATAACAGAAGCCTTTTTAATCCATACTCCTAAATATTTCTCATCATATCGTGTTCACATAAATATGGGTATTGCTGAACCAATTAATGCATAGGTATGTAATTTATGGCTATAGTCTTGTTTTAGCTTCATTAATTTTATTTCCCGAAAACATTCAAAACTGTCTTAAAATGTTCCACAGCAGTGAGATGTACTTTTCTGGATTTATTAGGTACAAAATATTATCATCTGTGAATTAAGCCATCTTTTCTTGATTACCATACCAATTATATCCTTGCATTTCTGAATCCCTTATTTTCTTTGCTAGTGGTTTTAAATATAAAGCAAATAATGAAGGAGAAAAGGTCACCCCTGTCTGGTCCTGCTGTTCAAAAACAACTTTTCAGAGAGGAGTCCTCCCACTTTAATTCCTGCCTTCAGTCCTTCATATATCCTCCTAATTAATCTTATTATTGTATAAGACTGCAAATGCTTCCACTGCCCTACCCATAAAATCTGTTGAATGTTTTCTCTGCATCTAGTCCCACCACCAACAGTATTTTCTTACATTCTGCTTCCCTCTAGATCATCATTGTTCTATTAATATTGTCAAATGTTTTCCTTTCCTAAACAAAACCAAGATGATCCATATCTATCAATTTTGGCAAAACCATGGCCATTCTTTTAGTTATTATAGACATAAACACTTTATAATCATGGTTTAAAATTGAAATGGGTCTCCATGAGTCTAAGTCTGATGGGCGCTCACCATCTTTAGGTAATACAGCCATCTTCCAAGATGGTGGTGCTTCCCTTCCTTTTAAAATGCCATTAGGCAAAATCTTCCAGATCTTTATCACTTTCTTCCCTCGTAAATTCCAAACATCCACAGGAATACCATCTGTTCCTGGAGACTTTCCTGAAGATTGATTATCCATTACTATTATTATCTCATTTCCTCCTATCTTAACTGTTAGTTGTTTAGCCCCATCTTATTTTATTTATTTATTTTACATTTGTTTACTGGGGATGTCCGACTGCCCAGTGGCCCTTTTTCAGTGGCATCCCAGGGAGAAAACTCCATCACAAAAACACATTACAAACAATACAAGAAATTGATAACAATCAAGAATACATAACTTTGATAAATATAGGTAGTAAATAGTTTATACATAAACAATAATAATCGAGAGAGTAATATATAGTGGGGGAAAAAAAAAGAAAGCTAACAAATAAACTAGCATGAAATAGCTTGTGCCATCATAGAGAAATGACTGGGCAATAGCTCAATATCATGGTGTTGGTGGTAAATATTTATGAGATACATGTATGGTATATGAACAAGAATATGGCTGATTGTTGCTATGCTAGTGTTACTTGTTCTAAACAGTGATAGCTAAGGCAATACTCAGGTGCTGTACAAGAAGGAGGGAATATGATGAAACTGTAGGAAGCTTGAGATACGTAGATAAAAATAGGAACAGTCTATGCCGCGGTGGTACAGCGGTAGCTTTGTTACCTCACAGCAAGAGGTTCTCCCATTTGATTCTCGGCTGGGCTTGGGACTGCCTTCTGTGTGGAGTCTGCATGTCCTCCCCACGGTTGGGTAGTGTTCCAAAGACATGCGTGTGTAAATGGGCGTGCCTTCGTTGAAGGTTGGGCATCGAGCTGGCACCTCAGCGTTTCGTAAAAATCTAATGCCAATCATTGGCGGACCGGAGTTCCGCTGTGGCGACCCCTTACCGGGAAAAAGCTGAAAGACAAACAACAAAAGTGAGCTTGAGATAGGTAGAGAGAAATTGGAATTCCATGATAGAAGGAATAGTTTGGATATTAGAATTTACTAAGGCAAGAGATATTTTGGTTGTAAGAACAAGGAAGGACAGAATGATCAGCCTGGATTAGCGCAGGATAAAAGACAGTTTTTTGGTTAGGTGTTCCTTAAGCAGTAGTTTAATTTTGGATGTATTGCTAGAATTTAGTAATGTTTGAGGCATGGAATTCCAGGACTTAGATATTTGATGGGAGAATAGAGAGTTACCATAACAATTAGATTTAGTTACTTTGAGCAGTAGTTTGTTGGAGCATCTTAGTGGCCTGCCATTTGAGTTGGACTGCACTAAGCTCTTGAGTGCTGGACAGTTGTCTGGATAGTGGAACAAGGAATGAATGAAAGTTAGTTGGTCTGCCTCTAACCTAGGCATAATTAAGTCTTCCATTAATACTTCATTTGTGCTCTTTCTTGATTTCCACATTTCTCTACTTTATATAAATTGTCATAAAATTTCTGAAATATCTCTAAACCCTCTACAGGATCCACAACGGCAGTATTTTCTTAACATTTTGCTTCCCTAAGTTTGGCAACAACCCTTCTACTTTCTGCTGCTTAAGTCGTTGTGTGAATGTTTTTTGTGTTCTTGAGTTAATATCATAAAGTGGCTGCTTTACAGTAATCTTTCTAAACATATACATATTATCCAGATCGTTAGTTTCTCTGTAACACTCCCCGTTTGTGCCTGTTCTTGTTCTGTGAGATTCCCATTATTCTATACAAAATCTGTGACATTTTGAGAATGTGAGGTTACATCAAGACTATTTTTTAAATTATACTAAATAGCTCCTGCTCTTTTATTTATCCTGTCCTTTTTGAGAATATTTTAGCCTAGTGGGATAATTTCGTTATCATTTATTTCTGGCTTTAGCTATTTTTTATTAGTGACAAATTTGTCAGAGTTATAAAAAAAGCTATACAAGCATGTGTACCTTGAACTTTCTTACAGATGCTTCTAAGATTTGAGTTTAGTAGCAACAGGACATTACCATGGATGTAGGGAGGAGATAGGTTAATGTCATCATAGTGGTGGTAACTGGGGATCCTATTACGTGATCACAGATGCATTCTGCCGAATGTCTCTTGATCGAACATAAAGGAACGAAAAGGCAAAATAGGGAAGCGGCTTTTAAGCGAATTCTTTCCCTGGGAAATAATTCGCTTGGCCGCTTCCGTTACTTTACCATTTTCGTCACTGTAGTGCGATCTCAGAGTTGGTATATTTAAGTAGGAGGGTGTGGTTGGCCCAGCCCCCCATGTCAAGGGAGGTGAAGCCCCCCACTTTATGTAATGTTTTAAAGGGTTTTTTTTATTTTATTTTTTTTGGAACAGCGATTTTTTTTTTTCCCTTGGAAAAAAATTGCTGTTCTGATGTTTCGACATTGTAAGCTTTCACTTACATGGGGTCGATTAATCATCATTTTTAAGTGTTCAATGGTGTAATATAGACCCAGCAACTGTGGCCTTTGTAGTTGGGCCTGGGTTTGGGTGGATATCTCCACTAAGTATCAAAGTAGATGTGATATAATGATATGAAGCCAGCCATTTGTATTTATATTTAATTTTTTGTGTTATAGAATAAGGTCTGGCGTATCTGTTTTTGTAGGTATTGGTTAAAATGGTATGGTGTAGGTTGGGAGATACGGTTAGCAGGGAGCTGGAATTGCAGTGTTGATTTTCTGGGTTTGTGGGAGTATTATGGTATGCAGGAGTAGCATGATGGAAGGATGTGATGTGTTTGATCAATGTTAGTAGTAATTGTAGAAGGGTATAGAAAAGAAGCATTTT
Source organism: Protopterus annectens (assembly GCF_019279795.1). Lineage (NCBI taxonomy): Eukaryota > Metazoa > Chordata > Ceratodontiformes > Protopteridae > Protopterus > Protopterus annectens. Next base: position 1,085,161,047 of record NC_056733.1, on the reverse strand, counting down.
TAATGTTGTGCTGTATATTGCAAAGGAAAGCTGTGTGCAGAAAAAAATGCAGCTTTTTTGTAGTCAGTTAATTGCTTATGTGAACAAATGCATATGAGCTACCATGCTATATCCTTATTGATAACTGTTGTAAAACTTGTAATATGGTTATACTAGTTCCAAATAATGAAACAATACCTTATTTGAGATATAAATAAGTATGTGTAGGTCAAACTCAGTTTACAGCATGCAGCAAAGCAGTAGATGTCCATTTATGGACAGAAATAAATGAAAATTCGTAAGGTATTGTATGTAAGAGTGTTTAGGGATACAAGAGTGTTACTGAAATGTAAAATAAGAATTGTGAAAAGTGACAAAATAAAATAATAGCTAAAAGTTCCATTCACCAGCTGTTGAAGCATTAGAATGCCATGTCTGTAAGGGCACACACTTTTATTTGTGCATTTATGCACTTATAGTATCAGCAGTTATGCTGCAATGAGGGCTTCAGATAATGCACTTGCTTATTTAGTGAGCAGTCCATCCAAAAAAGCTGACTACTGGAAAAACATGCACCAATTCCCTTCCCACCATAGTCAAAGTCAAAGTAAACTTTGTCATTTAGACACCACAGGTAAAGTCTAAACGTAATTACATGCATCATGCTCGAATTGAGTAGACAAATACATACATACAATCACACATGCTTAGAAGAGACATGTACATACATACAGTTATATGTGTATCAGACCTAACATTAACCTTTCTTAGACAATTATATTATTACTTGCTACTGAATAATGCTACTCAATGCTAGAAGTCTAAATCTCAAAATGCACTCACTCGAGGCACTCCTTAAAATGGAGAACATTGACATCTGTGCAGTGACTGAGGCCTGGTTTAAGGTTCCAGAAAACACCCCTGCACTACCAGGCTATAACTCATACCACACTTTTCGGCCATGTAACCTGCACCAGAACACCAATAGCGGAGGTGTGTCCATATTCATTAAGGATATCCACACCTCCAGGCTAGTTGCTCAGCATAATGCATCTGAGGTTATCCAAGTGCAACTAACTCTGGGCAAAACTGCAATCCAAATTGTAGCTTGCTACAGATCCCCCACCATGCCCCAGGATTCCCACTCCTCCTTTCTTGATGTACTGTAAAATATTAGGGTTCAACCAAACACCCTAATAATGGGTGACTTCAACTACCCCACCATTAACTGGGAAAACTACTCGTGTACCAACTCCTTAGCTCAACGCTTTCTGGAATTCATAAACTCCAATGCCCTGGATCATCTTATCCACACCCCCACCAGGGGCAACAATATCCTAGACCTAGTCATTACCAGCATGAGTGACCGGTGTTCCACACCTGAAGTCAACTCCTTGTTGGTCCGATCCGACCATAAGCTAATCACCCTTGATATCCACATCCCACCCCCAATTAAGGAAACCATGGTAAAAAAATTCTCCAAAGCCAACTTCATGCTTCTTAAGACAGAAGTGGTGAACTTCATGACACTTATGTAGATGGACAATACAGTTACAACTGCTGAATCCTACACAAATGCACTGTATAAGCACTTATACGAGTGCATGGATCGTGCTATCCCAAACAGAACCAAGACGCTATACTCCAAAAAAAGGAAGCCAATCTGGTGGTCCCCTGCCATAAACAAACTGTACAACATAAGGAAGAAACTGTTGCAAAAGAGAGTAAAATCCCATGAGTGGAGGAGCTCCCTGGTCAGCCTCAGTAAGAAGCTGAGATCCGTTATAAGATCCTCCAAAGCTAGCTACGAAAACAAAATTGCCACTAATTCTAAGGACAACCACAAAGTATTGTATAGCTATGTCAAGAATCTCGATGGCAACAACCAGATCTGCTCTGAGTTACAGCACAAAGGCACGAAAATTACAGAACCAACTGATATTGCCAACATCCTGGCAGATAGGTTCAGTGCTAACTTTACCCCCCCCCCCCTCACCTCCTAAAGGGCCCATATCTATACAGGAAGAATGCAGAGTCCCTGTAATCACAACTATGCAGGTAAAAGCTGCACTCTCTAAAGCCAAAACCACAACATCCATGGGACCGGACAACATTCCAGGCTGCGTTTTACATGAACTTCAGAATGAACTGGCTCCCCACTTAAGCACCATGTTCAATAATAGCCTCACATCAGGCTTTGTGCCCACTGAATGGCACACAGCAACAGTTATTCCACTCCACAAAGGGGGAGCCACCACTGATCCTGGGAACTATCGACCTATTACCCTGACGAGCCTGGTCTGCAAGGCCATGGAACGTATCATCATGGAACTCATAAACAAAGACATTGGTAACCTCTAAACTCTGGATCCCACCCAGTTTGGGTTTGTGGAAGGCAGATCATACCTCCTGAACCCGATCGACATCTTTGAGGCAGTCACCAAAGCCGTAGAAGAGAGTAAGGTGGTTCACACAGCTTATCTTGACCTTGCCAAGGCTTTCGACACCATCCCCCATTCTGGAATTATAGCTAAACTCACTAAACTAGGTATAAATCCCTACATCACAAGATGGGTTGCAAACTGGCTCACTGACAGAACCCACACTGTAAAAGTTGCAGACTCCAAATCTAACCTCAAAGCAGTGACAAGTGGAGTACCACAGGGTTCCGTTGTGGGACCTCTCCTGTTTGGTATCTATTTCCCTGAAGTACAGGCTAACAAAGTTCACAGATGACTGCAAACTAGGAGCCATAGGTTCATAGGTTCATTGATTAGTACTAGGCTAATGGCACTTGCAAGCTATTTTAAGCCTAGCCAATTATCCCTTGTGAGACTCAAACCCTGCACCTTCTGTTTGTAAGGCAAACACCTAGGCCACCCTCCCAACCCTGTACAACAGAAGTACAACATAGGCAAGTCCCCAAATGATGTGGACATCCTACAGAAGGGCCTCGCTGAGACAGATGCCTGGTGTCAGAGCCATGGCCTCAAGCTCAATGCCAAAAAGTGCAGTGTCATCCCCTTTGGTAAAAACTCTGTACCCATGAACTACCACATAGGCAGCAATCTACTTAACACCAAATGTGTGATAAGAGACCTTGGGACCCAGGTGAACAGTACTCTCTCCTTTGATAGTCACATTGCCACAGTATTCAGGAAGTCCTTCTACGTGGCACACCTCATTATAAAAGGGTTCTCATCCAGGAAAAAAGAGGTCATTGTTCCCCTCTACTCGACACTCATTAGACCCACTATATAGTACAACGCCCCTTTTGGAATGTACCTCATAAGACATCTGCAGCAGCTGGAAAGGCCACAGAAGTACCTCACAAAGAGGATTACTGGCCTCAAACAAATGCCCTACACTGACCGCCTCAAAAAACTCCAGCTTTACTCCGTAATATATCACCTACTCTGAGGTGATCTCTGCCTAACATATAAAGCTATGTCAAACCCAGAGTGGTTGGACATGCTACACCTAAAAAAATCCCAATCCCTCTGAGTTACATGCTCTAAGGACCTACACCTTGTCAATACAATAAACAGGACATGCTGGAGGGATAGATTCATGTCCCAGAGACTTCCATAATCTGGAACTGACTACCCATCTATGTCAAGCAAAGTTCCTCATTAGTACTGTTCAAGAAAAATCTTGATGAGTGGATGGGAAATAGGAAATACACCCCAGGGATCATCTCTGTGTCTCTGCTCAACAGTGGCACAGGAAAATAACTTTCTTGGGTGGCGTAAGCCAGGGAACCTTGTTGGCTAGGCTTACATAGGCCCTTGGGCCGATAGCCTAGTACCTACCTATGAACCTATGAACTTATTACTACAGTTATTCTATACACCACTATAGCAGCTGATTGGTTCCTTATTGCATCTGTACTTTTTACACAACGTAATTCTCAAAATGTTCTCTAAATTATAATAGCTAGCAGTTGTATTACACATGATTTTCTTGTAAACTGATAAGTTGGTTGTGTAGTCTTATTCTTGATGCACTGTTGTTTGGTTATCACAAGACTTGTCAGCGTCTCACATCCCTGAGATTAGTACCAGCATTCAAGAGTCTAATCACTTGAGGAAGGAAACTGTTCTTGAGATTGGTCATTTTACAGCATATGCTGTGTTATCTTCTGCCGGACGACAGGCACGTGAACAGTTTAAAAGCAGGGTGTGTAGGATCACATTAATTTTGTTGCTCTGTTGTAACAACGTATCGTGTATAGATTCTTTATCTCTGGAAGTTTGCATCCCGTTATTTTCTCAGCAACTCTGACTATTATCTTTTGTAAGGCTTTCTGAGCTGGAGCTGAACAGTACCTCTACCACACTGTGAAATTGCAGGTCTAGTTGACATGACTGAAATGTCAGTAGACCGACTTTCAAAAAACCAAGACCAAAAGAGCAAAGTTTCATATGAGTGCAATTTCAGTATACCCACGTTCAGAAGACTGAACATTTCAAATGCCAACTTTTCAAATTGAGCGGAACAAGAAATGTATTTATTTCCGCAATGTAGTGTGATCTTGGAGTTGCTATATTTAATTTGCAGGGGGGGTTGGGGTACCCAGAGGGTCACAGCCCCCATGCAAAAACGTTAAAGTAAAAATTAAATATTTGTATTTATTAAATTTCAAAATGTGTAATGAATGTTTATGTCGGTGCTGCAGATACCATCATGATTATTCAGTGGGATTTTCTTTGGTTATGCGGATATTGGTTGGTGGGTGGGGTCTAGGTGAGGGTAGGTACGTAGTTTGGTTTCTTAAAATGGTAGTGTATTGTTGCTATGTTGTTACTTATTAGTTTCATAATTTCATTTAATGGGAGGTAAGTCTGACTGTTTTGTTTCAGTTTTGTGTATGTCGGGCTTTTGAAGTGTCAGGTTTGTGAATTTTTGTTCTTTTGGTCTCGTTTTTTTATAAGTCAGTCTACTGACATTTTGATCAAGTCAAGTAGTCCTGAAGTTGCACGTTAGGATACTTTCTATGGTACCCCTATAAAAGGTGGGCAGGGTAGAGGAAAGGAGGCTTGCATTTCTCAGTCTCTTCAGGAAGTGCAGACGTTAATGAGCCTTCTTTACTATGTGAGTGGTATTAGTTAGCAAGAAAGATTCTCTGCTATGTAGACCCCCAGGGATTTTGTGTTCTTTACCCTTTCCACTGCCTTCCCACTTATCATGAGAGGAGAGTGAGCTGGTTTTACTTTCCTGAAGTCTATTATGATCTCCTTGGTTTTACTGATATTGAAGTCAAGATTATACTTGGCACATCAGTCAATCAAAAAACTCACTTCTTCCCTGTAAACTTTTTCTTCTCCTTTGCTGATGAGGCCCACAATTGTAGTGTTATCAGTAAACTTGATGTGGTTGGTGTTACATCTGGCTTTACAGTCCTGTGTCAAGATAATAAACAGTAGCAGGCTTAGCACACAGTCTTGAGGTACTCCTGTGTTGATAGTGATGCTCTTTTAGGAATTCTTGCCACGCAGTCTCTTTGGGCTCTTCCAGTCAGAAAGTCCAGGGTCCAGTTGCACATGTGGTTATTAACACTTAGGTGGACAAGTTTTTCTATTAGCTGTTATGGGATGACTGTATTGAATGCTGAACTGAAATCAGTAAACAGCAACTGTCCTTATTTTCTAGGTGCGCCATTGTGAGACGCAGAGCAGCAGAAATGGCATCTGCCATGCAGCGGTTTGCACTGTATGTGAACTGCAGAAGATCAAGTGCTGTTGGGAGGTTTGCTGTCAGGTGTTTTTTTGACCAACCTTTCAAAGCTTTTTGTGATGATGGACATAACTGACACTGGTCTATAATCATTAAGGCGAGAGGGACTGGCTTTCTTTGGTAGTGGTATAATGTTTGTGTTTTTAAAGCACTTGGATACCTTTGCTTGGCTGAGGGAGATATTAAAAATATCCATCAGCACAGTGCTTAGTTGTTCAGCACAGTTTTTTAACACCTTCCCAAGATATTGTCCGGCCTAGCAGCCTTTCTTGGATTCACCTGACACAGGGTCTTTTTCACCTCAGCTTGGTGTAGAATGAGCAGTTTGTCACCTAGATCTGTACGGAGTAACATTGCCTTGGAGTAGTTCCTCACCTCGAATCTGCTGTAGGATTTGTTCAGTCAATCCAGGAATTTAGTGCTGCCCTCACATTGAGCTGATGTTGGTTTTAGCTCTGAACTGTATTGTTTTGCAGAATGTTGCTAACTTTGCCCCATATTTTTACCCTGTCCCTGATAAGACTTTTGAGTTTCTGGTAAATCACAGAAGATTACACTTTATCATTAATGCTAGACATTAGAATGTCAAACTTCTTTTTGTTCAGAAAATAAATATCAATGCAAAACCTGTTGCTCTATTAACTTTTTACATGAATTAGAATAATATTTAAAATTGCCTCAGACTTTCAGCCTTTGCCCACCTTTATTTTTAGTTTTGTCTAGAATTCTTGAACAAAGAAGTTGAGAGGTATGACCCACACAGACACATGCAAACACAATTTTATTTCTGTTCTCGTTTGCTAAATACTTGTTTATTTCATTTTGTTAACTCTGTAAACCCCTCTAACCTAATGGTTCTTTTCAGGAGCAACTTAGGGAGAAAGCTTTACAATAAAGGAAGCAATTTGATTTACAGTAACCAAAAACTTTATGGAGCATGTCTTTGGGAAGTGGAAATAAATCCAGGCAGTTTTGTCAACCAGGTAGGGCTGCTGGACACTCAATCCCTTTTCAGGGGCATTCTAGGGAATAATGTCTTGTTAAGTAACTTTCTGAAGGTATCACAACAGGCAAATGAGGGCTCAGACCTTGTACCACAGGAAGTACAGCTCACAGCCTTAAACCCTGTGCCAATTGCCAGAATAACTGGGATAAGTTATTCCAGCTTGGCAACAAACAGAGGCCAGGATCAAACAGCCGATCTAAAAGGTAACAACTGTACCTAGTTTTCAGGGATGTCCCTGATTTTGGATCTAAGTTTTGCTATGCTCCTAATCCCTCCTAAAACATTTTTGGAGAAAACGTAGTGGATTACACTTCATAATTAATGGAAATAATTAGAGGTAACTACTACTTGGTACCGCGGTGGTGCAGCGGTAACGTTGTTGCCTCACAGCAAGAGGTTCTCCTGTTCGGCTGGAGTGCGAGGAGTGCCTTTTGTGTGGAGTCTGTATGTCCTCCCCGTGGTTTGGTATGCGTTCGAAAGACATGCGTAAATGGGCGTGCCTTTGCTGAAGGTTGAATGTCGAGCTGGCACCTCGGCATTCGTGAAAATCTACTGCCAATCATTGGCGGACCGAAATTCCGCTGTGGCAACTCCTAACTGGGAAAAGCCGAAAGACAACAACTACTACTTTTACTTCAGAAAATACACATTAACTCATATTCTCTTATTCTGTCAACATCTCAGTTTAATAGTACTGATATTTTAAAAAGTGTCCCTGATTGTCCCTGATTATTTCTTGATTTGTCCCTGATTCTGGAAGTTAGTGGTTCAGAGTTACAGCCCTGATGTCCTGCCTCATTTATGCTTTCATCTTACTCATAATATCTATTGTATTCTAATACAGAAAGCTTAAATAATAACAATTGTGAATGTAATGTCAAAGCTTGGAATTGAGGCATCAACTGATTTTAATGTTGCCATCTGAGGAGAATATTAATCATGGCATTATAAGGCTAGACTGGAGAACCTATGCACTCTGAATGTTTGCTGCCCACTCTGCGTCCCAGATGTTACAGAGACAAATGTTTCCATTTTCACTTTGCAGATGAGAGAAATGCAATATTACATATGAAAGTAAGAGAGAAGTTAAGTTACAACAGCAGCTATGGCAGAAGTTTTCAGCAACCAGAATATGCTGGGAGTTACACAAAGACAGGAATACTTGTTAAACAGTTTTCAGAATAATTGCATGGACCCCCTGCAAATATGTTAATTAAGTACATGATTTTGACTATGTTTCTTCAGTTACAGACAGGACTTTGTCACCTGCTCATTTATCTACATTGTGCTGCTTTAAATTATTTTATGGATGCAGTTTGCAAATGTGTGTGAAGCTGTGAAACTGACTGCATTTTTTGTTATGTCAGGAATTTACAGCAGTGCATCCACAGCTTGTAATGTCATGAAACTTTACAGTTTAACACCCTAAATACAATACAGTCATCCATGACATACTTTTATTTAGAATTCAGGTGCACAAAACAAACACAATGACTGATACTACTTAAAAAAACAGCACTGCATTTTTATTAGTTCAGATGCCATTTTCTGATGTTTGTAGAAATTAAAATCCTTTGCATATTTTCAACATGTTCTGCTCTAAATCTAAACAAAATATCCCTCCACTACCTTTGTTACGTCTGCAGCAGATACACACCAGACTGTGGTATTGATCAGGTGCTAGTTATCTTGACTTACATTTCACTGTGCCCTTTTATATATTTAAATCAGCCCTTTTGTGATTTTTGAGCTATTATTATTATTATTTCTTGACATCAGCAGAATATGACAAAATGCAGTTCTGCATTTCAAAGACTAAGTTCAGGGAGAAATGTCAACACTGCAATTACATACCAAAACTGACATTAAAGGGAAAATGAGTGGAATAGAAGAACCCTAAGGTGCACAAAAAAAGATTAACTTTTGGGGATGCTTCTGTCAGATTGGACTACTAGAAGTAACACAGCATTATTAGAAATGGTTTGCAGGCGTAAAGTACACATGGCATTCAAGATCTGCTGACATAATGTGTTCCATAGCATTCGGCTTAGGTTACCATAGAGGAAAGCTTGGCTTAAGTGGCTGATTTAGTAAAATGCTGTTTAGGAGCGAGTTAAACTGAAAAAATACAGAGAGATGTATTTGTTTGGGAAAACTAACCTGAATGCAGCTTTACGTATCAGAGAAAATAATCAGAAACTTAGAAGTATATTAAAGAAATGTCAGCAGGGGGCTACATTAGTTAGGTCATCTTTCAGGACCTCTATAGGATGTGTGAAGTCTTGATCTGGAGAGAAATAGTAGTGACTTTCTTAGTAGTTTCAAAGAAAATGTGCCAAAATAAAAATGGTGAAATTATGCAGCTTTAGTGCTGGGGCTGAGGATGCAAAATATGTCCAAGGGCATAGTAGATGTTTGTCTGGTGCAAAAGTCAATAATTCTGTACTTCCCATGTGACCGAAGCAAAGACTGGTATCAATGTTGTAGAAAAGGAGACTCCTTGGTTTTACATCCTACAATGGCATCTAGGATTTCCCAAACATTTTAACCCTTTGTGATATTCTTGGACATTATAGAAGATGAAGTTCTACCTTGTGAGGTAGCAGAGCGTTTTATTACTTTCCTGAAAATCAAGAAACATAAACAAATATGTATGCCTGTCCTTTACATCCCTCCTAGCAACAAAACAGCTACACTGGAAGATATCCTGCATTGGATATCCATAACAATCTCACAAGAAATTACTAGGCACTTTCTCCTCGGTTACTATAAATATTGTTTAAACCTGTCAGTATGCATATTATTTTTTTCTTTACTTATACAATGATTACCAATATTTGAATTCTCCTGCCTAGCAGTTCTACCAGTGTAGTTAACATCACTGACCTTTCTTACCACTTTGAAGGGCTGCTCTCAAGCTACCTGCTTATTGCATCTGACAGGAATGAGAACCATAACCTGCTGTCCTACAGCATACTCTCAGGCTCAAGCATTCCTCTCATACCAGACCTTTTTCTGCTGTTGGGCTCCTGCCAGGTTCTCTTGGGCCAAGCTCATGAGCTCCTTGAGCCTTGTCCTGAGGTTTAGGACATATGCCACAACAGACTTCTTGTGGGATTCACACTCACTCTCCCACTCATCACAAATCAAATATAAAGGCCCCCTCATCCTATGCCCATACAGCAGCACAAAGGGTGAAAAACCTGTGGATTCCTGGGGTGCCACTCTATATGCAAACAGCAGATGGGGCAAATATTTGTCCCACTCTCTCTCTTAAATGGTCTGCAAATGCTTTTAGCATGGTCTTTACTGCAGAGTTTAACCTCTCCGTAAGACCTTTAGCCTGGGGATGGTAGGGGTGGTCTTTACGAGCTTCACCCCACAGCCCTTCCACAGACAAGCCAGCAGGTCTGACATGAAATTGGCACCTCTCTCAGTCAGTATTTTTCTTGAGAAACCTACCCTGCTGAAAATCTCTAACAAAGCATTTGCCACCTTCCCTGCCTTGATGGAGGACAGAGCCACCACCTCAAGGTATCTAATAGCATAATCTACTGCCACCAGATATACTTTTTCCCTGTGTAACTTGGGGTACTCAGAGGCCCCGCAATATCCATAGTTACTGTCTGAAATGGCTCCTCAATCACAGGCAAAGGCATCAAATGAGCCTTGACCTTGCCTCCTGCCTTGTCTACTTCTTGGCACTGCTCACAGATCCTGCAGTACCGTGTTAAATCCCTTGCAATCCCAGGCCAATAAAAGTTCTGCATAATACATCTCTTGGTACGCTTTATGCCCATATGATCTTCAAAAGGAATGTCATGGGCTATGGCCAGAAGTGCCAAATGGTAGGATCTAGGCACTACCTGCTGCTGTATTACCTCACCTTCTAGCCCTCCCTCAGGGGTCCACTCTCCATACAGTAGCCCTTTGTTCCAGTGTACAGACTCCCCTTTTCCTTGATGATAAGATTCCTCCCTGGCTACCTCCCTGAAGCCTCTTAGTGTAGAACCCAAGAGCTGAGTCTGTCTCAACTCTATCTTTGTGACCCTTCCCAGCTCCCTTTCCATAGGAAGTCTGGTATCCTCTGACAGTGATGCCTCACTGTCAGCCTGGGTACTACCACTCACCTCTGCCCTTGCAGTCAGTCTGTCCTAGAGAACATCAGTACCTACTATCAGCTGTGGCTCACCTTTAGGCTCACTGCTACAGGGTAGCTCTGTCCTTGAAATAGTCACCTCACCAACCCTGGCTTCAGGTGTGGGGCCTGTCTGGGTCTCTGCACACTACCAGACCCACATGCCTGTCTCCAAGCTTGACTGCATGTAAGTGCATGTCCACAAGGTACTGCATTATCAAAATAATTCCCTATCAAGACATCTGCAGGGATATCCTCAAACACACCTACTTGCTTGCTTTCTTTTCCACCCCCCCCCCAAGCAAGGTGAACCCTGACCAAAGGCATTTGGAATGGGGACCATCCTAAAACTCTGACTGGAGTGGACTGCCCAAGCAAATATTGCTTCTCTTTAACCAGTGCAGACTTTACAATGTTTATGTCAGAGGCTGTGTCTCTCTTAGCAGTGGCCTGTTTTCCATCCACTGAGATAGGATATAAGCTCCGGTGATAGTTTGGTACCCCTGCTGTCTCCAGCCAACTTACCAATGGCATACTGATATTCCCACTTGCTAGCTTCCCCACCTTTTTTCCCCACTGTGCTTCCATGGACATCTGTATAATACATGGCCCCACTGGCTACATTTAAATCATCTAACCCTTGATCCTGGAAATGCACCTGAACTAGTGGCTTCCCCTGTTACTGGTGGACTCTATTGGGGTAGTTTAGGCTGCCCACCATGGGTTCCCTTATATCAATGTGCAGCGCTAGGTATCCCCTTCTTGTATCGTGGTGCCCTGCTTGCTAAGTATGGATCCCCTTTTCTGTCCACCTCATCTACAAAGTTACATTTCCAGTCTACCAAACAGATTCTCATGTCCTCAGGCAAAGTGCTAATGGGCTTGTTCCCTCACCAAAAGGTCTGACAGCACTTCAAAAGTGGTGACCTGACACCTGCTCACCCACCTATGAAAGTAAGTGCTTAACTCAGCAATATAATCACGCACACTTTCATCTGCCTTACATCGATGCTCACAAAACTTTTTTTCTGTAAGCTTCAGATGTTAACTTAAAATATTCCAGTAAACAATGTTTTACTTTATCATACACAATCAATAACAGACAATTTAGAAACAGCAGTTACAGCTTTACCATGGAGTAAGGTGGTCAGGAACCATACCCAGAGGCCTTGGTCAACATTATACTGTTTACATACCCTCTCAAACATATGAATGAAACTATCAAAATTATCACCCTCTGTAAGCTGTAGAAGAAATTTACTGACCTTCATTGCTTCTGGGAATCGATTATTCACTTCCCCATTACCCCCGTGCTCCTGTCGAAGAGTCAGCATCTGTCTCTCATGCTGATGCTGCTTCATCTTCTTCAGCCTCCAAATGTCTCACTCTTTCTGCTGATTTTAATTCCATCTGTTTCTCCTTTTCTTTGTCCTACAAATGCATTCTTTTCACAGATTCTAATTCCAAACGTTTGGCCTTTAATTCAAGTTTCTTTAACTCCAGATGGATTTTTAAGTCCTCTGAAGAAAAGGTGAACTGTCCTGTTTCTTTTTTTTTTCAAATATATTTTTATTTAATTTGTTTTAAACTTTCACATTCATAACATAACAATGACATGAGAAAAATACAATAATTTCTAGAAAGTACACAAAACAATACTTGAGAGTTATAGAGTATAAAACGTTTTGAAGCAAGAAGTTTGGAAACTTTATACAAAAAAAGCAAGAGATAACTATATACATTATATACATGTAATGCTACGAAAAAGACAAAAGAGAAAGAAAAAATTCTGCTATAGAATACAATTTGCAAACATCAGTTTAACTTTTATCATAAAAACCCTGTCATACACAAATCTACACTCGACCAATATGGTGTGAATAGTACTTAATGGAAGTTTGAATATTAATTTTTGGTCACATTAAGTTAATCTTTTAGTATATAGTCTATGAGGAGATTCCAGTATTCTTGATAGTATTGTTTTATATTGTAACTATATTGAACTCCCTCACCTCCTTCAGTGGTATCAACTCTCACTCGCCCACAAACTAGTAAACCATCCACTAAATGTCCCATCCCTCCAAAATCTACTCCAACCCTATCGCACCACCAGACCACTAAGATCCAGCAACAAAAATCACTTGCAGATCACTAAAGCCAATAACTCTGCTGATGAAGCACTATTCTCTTGCACCATAGCCAAATTCTGAAACTCTCTCCCACCCACAATTACCTCCGTACCATCATGCACCACTTCAAAACTTTACTAAAAGCGCACCTAAAAACATGCTGGCTATGCCCTTGCAACTCATCCACCCCATCCAACCACTACCTTTCTCTCCACTCCACTAACTACCTTGATTATAGCAAGCTCAGATGCTGATAAGCCTAGTACTTATTATACAGCAGGAACTTCTCATTGTAGCTGCTTTAAAACTTCAGCTTGGCAAGCTAAGAACTTGGTTATATTCAACTGGACGTATAAGAGAATTTAAGTACCTTTTTATGCACTTTTTTTTAAAAAATACAGTATTTAAATTGATTTAAACTGTGTATGAAGGAGTGTTGAAGGAATTTTTAACTGGTTATTCTGCTCTTCAGTAACTTGAACTAAAAGCTAGTGTTGGCTGAATTTTGTTATTTGCTAGTAATTACAGGTGTGGGGGTAGCCACATTCATTGATTTCCTGTCCTTGCATATTTAAACTGGTGCATGTGAAATAATTCCTGCTTTAAAACTTCAGCTTGGCAAGCTAAGAACTTGGTTATATTCAACTGGACGTATAAGAGAATTTAAGTACCTTTTATGCACTTTTTTAAAAAATACAGTATTTAAATTGATTTAAACTGTGTATGAAGGAGTGTTGAAGGAACTTTTAACTGGTTATTCTGCTCTTCAGTAACTTGAACTAAAAGCTAGTGTTGGCTGAATTTTGTTATTTGCTAGTAATTACAGGTGTGGGGGTAGCCACATTCATTGATTTCCTGTCCTTGCATATTTAAACTGGTGCATGTGAAATAATTCCTGCTTTAAAACTTCAGCTTGGCAAGCTAAGAACTTGGTTATATTCAACTGGACGTATAAGAGAATTTAAGTACCTTTTTATGCACTTTTTTTTTAAAAATACAGTATTTAAATTGATTTAAACTGTGTATGAAGGAGTGTTGAAGGAATTTTTAACTGGTTATTCTGCTCTTCAGTAACTTGAACTAAAAGCTAGTGTTGGCTGAATTTTGTTATTTGCTAGTAATTACAGGTGTGGGGGTAGCCACATTCATTGATTTCCTGTCCTTGCATATTTAAACTGGTGCATGTGAAATAATTCCTGCTTTAAAACTTCAGCTTGGCAAGCTAAGAACTTGGTTATATTCAACTGGACGTATAAGAGAATTTAAGTACCTTTTTATGCACTTTTTTTTAAAAAAATACAGTATTTAAATTGATTTAAACTGTGTATGAAGGAGTGTTGAAGGAATTTTTAACTGGTTATTCTGCTCTTCAGTAACTTGAACTAAAAGCTAGTGTTGGCTGAATTTTGTTATTTGCTAGTAATTACAGGTGTGGGGGTAGCCACATTCATTGATTTCCTGTCCTTGCATATTTAAACTGGTGCATGTGAAATAATTCCTGCTTTAAAACTTCAGCTTGGCAAGCTAAGAACTTGGTTATATTCAACTGGACGTATAAGAGAATTTAAGTACCTTTTTATGCACTTTTTTTTTTTTAAAAATACAGTATTTAAATTGATTTAAACTGTGTATGAAGGAGTGTTGAAGGAATTTTTAACTGGTTATTCTGCTCTTCAGTAACTTGAACTAAAAGCTAGTGTTGGCTGAATTTTGTTATTTGCTAGTAATTACAGGTGTGGGGGTAGCCACATTCATTGATTTCCTGTCCTTGCATATTTAAACTGGTGCATGTGAAATAATTCCTGCTTTAAAACTTCAGCTTGGCAAGCTAAGAACTTGGTTATATTCAACTGGACGTATAAGAGAATTTAAGTACCTTTTTATGCACTTTTTTTAAAAAATACAGTATTTAAATTGATTTAAACTGTGTATGAAGGAGTGTTGAAGGAATTTTTAACTGGTTATTCTGCTCTTCAGTAACTTGAACTAAAAGCTAGTGTTGGCTGAATTTTGTTATTTGCTAGTAATTACAGGTGTGGGGGTAGCCACATTCATTGATTTCCTGTCCTTGCATATTTAAACTGGTGCATGTGAAATAATTCCTGCTTTAAAACTTCAGCTTGGCAAGCTAAGAACTTGGTTATATTCAACTGGACGTATAAGAGAATTTAAGTACCTTTTTATGCACTATTTTTTAAAAATACAGTATTTAAATTGATTTAAACTGTGTATGAAGGAGTGTTGAAGGAATTTTTAACTGGTTATTCTGCTCTTCAGTAACTTGAACTAAAAGCTAGTGTTGGCTGAATTTTGTTATTTGCTAGTAATTACAGGTGTGGGGGTAGCCACATTCATTGATTTCCTGTCCTTGCATATTTAAACTGGTGCATGTGAAATAATTCCTGCTTTAAAACTTCAGCTTGGCAAGCTAAGAACTTGGTTATATTCAACTGGACGTATAAGAGAATTTAAGTACCTTTTTATGCACTTTTTTTAAAAAATACAGTATTTAAATTGATTTAAACTGTGTATGAAGGAGTGTTGAAGGAATTTTTAACTGGTTATTCTGCTCTTCAGTAACTTGAACTAAAAGCTAGTGTTGGCTGAATTTTGTTATTTGCTAGTAATTACAGGTGTGGGGTAGCCACATTCATTGATTTCCTGTCCTTGCATATTTAAACTGGTGCATGTGAAATAATTCCTGCTTTAAAACTTCAGCTTGGCAAGCTAAGAACTTGGTTATATTCAACTGGACGTATAAGAGAATTTAAGTACCTTTTTATGCACTTTTTTTTAAAAAAAATACAGTATTTAAATTGATTTAAACTGTGTATGAAGGAGTGTTGAAGGAATTTTTAACTGGTTATTCTGCTCTTCAGTAACTTGAACTAAAAGCTAGTGTTGGCTGAATTTTGTTATTTGCTAGTAATTACAGGTGTGGGGGTAGCCACATTCATTGATTTCCTGTCCTTGCATATTTAAACTGGTGCATGTGAAATAATTCCTGCTTTAAAACTTCAGCTTGGCAAGCTAAGAACTTGGTTATATTCAACTGGACGTATAAGAGAATTTAAGTACCTTTTATGCACTTTTTTTAAAAATACAGTATTTAAATTGATTTAAACTGTGTATGAAGGAGTGTTGAAGGAATTTTTAACTGGTTATTCTGCTCTTCAGTAACTTGAACTAAAAGCTAGTGTTGGCTGAATTTTGTTATTTGCTAGTAATTACAGGTGTGGGGGTAGCCACATTCATTGATTTCCTGTCCTTGCATATTTAAACTGGTGCATGTGAAATAATTCCTGCTTTAAAACTTCAGCTTGGCAAGCTAAGAACTTGGTTATATTCAACTGGACATATAAGAGAATTTAAGTACCTTTTTATGCACTTTTTTTTTTAAAATACAGTATTTAAATTGATTTAAACTGTGTATGAAGGAGTGTTGAAGGAATTTTTAACTGGTTATTCTGCTCTTCAGTAACGTGAACTAAAAGCTAGTGTTGGCTGAATTTTGTTATTTGCTAGTAATTACAGGTGTGGGGGTAGCCACATTCATTGATTTCCTGTCCTTGCATATTTAAACTGGTGCATGTGAAATAATTCCTGCTTTAAAACTTCAGCTTGGCAAGCTAAGAACTTGGTTATATTCAACTGGACGTATAAGAGAATTTAAGTACCTTTTTATGCACTTTTTTTAAAAAATACAGTATTTAAATTGATTTAAACTGTGTATGAAGGAGTGTTGAAGGAATTTTTAACTGGTTATTCTGCTCTTCAGTAACTTGAACTAAAAGCTAGTGTTGGCTGAATTTTGTTATTTGCTAGTAATTACAGGTGTGGGGGTAGCCACATTCATTGATTTCCTGTCCTTGCATATTTAAACTGGTGCATGTGAAATAATTCCTGCTTTAAAACTTCAGCTTGGCAAGCTAAGAACTTGGTTATATTCAACTGGACGTATAAGAGAATTTAAGTACCTTTTATGCACTTTTTTTAAAAAATACAGTATTTAAATTGATTTAAACTGTGTATGAAGGAGTGTTGAAGGAATTTTTAACTGGTTATTCTGCTCTTCAGTAACTTGAACTAAAAGCTAGTGTTGGCTGAATTTTGTTATTTGCTAGTAATTACAGGTGTGGGGTAGCCACATTCATTGATTTCCTGTCCTTGCATATTTAAACTGGTGCATGTGAAATAATTCCTGCTTTAAAACTTCAGCTTGGCAAGCTAAGAACTTGGTTATATTCAACTGGACGTATAAGAGAATTTAAGTACCTTTTTATGCACTTTTTTTTAAAAAAAATACAGTATTTAAATTGATTTAAACTGTGTATGAAGGAGTGTTGAAGGAATTTTTAACTGGTTATTCTGCTCTTCAGTAACTTGAACTAAAAGCTAGTGTTGGCTGAATTTTGTTATTTGCTAGTAATTACAGGTGTGGGGGTAGCCACATTCATTGATTTCCTGTCCTTGCATATTTAAACTGGTGCATGTGAAATAATTCCTGCTTTAAAACTTCAGCTTGGCAAGCTAAGAACTTGGTTATATTCAACTGGACGTATAAGAGAATTTAAGTACCTTTATCTGAACTTTTTTTTTTAAAAAATACAGTATTTAATTTGAGTGTTGAAGGAATTTTTAACTGAAGTTATTCTGCTCTTCAGTTATTCCCACCCACCCTGTTTTTGTTTTGGTGTTAATCTTAGTGGCATTGAAACTGCCCGCCCCTCAGCCTGCCTCTGGGCCCATCTCATTTGCTCACTCAACTGAGTGCAGTGAGATCATATTCTGATTTCAGGCACTCCTACTGTGTACAAAGAGAGCATCTGGGAAATAGAAAAAAAAAATTAAGCTTATTTCCTGCCTTTCTTGTTAAGTGGTACAGACTATTTGTAGGCTTCTGAGCCCCCAAGCCCTTCTGTGTTTGAGGGAAGCCTTCTAGCTTGTTTTTTTTCTTGTAACTAGCCAGTTTTCTAGTTTCAGCACTCAAATCTGTTTCTTTGATCTCAGCACTTGTTCAGAAAAAAAAAAAAAAAAAAAAAAATTCCATCTGCTTTTACTGTACTTGTGTTTTTACCTACTTCTTTTTACTTTTGCATCATCTTAAAATACTCAACTGTATTTATTACTGCTTGGTGTAACTCATTCTAAGCCTTTTGGTTTAAACACTTGGGCTTCGGACCAGTTAGTTGTTTTGCACTGAGAGGTTTGTGGTCTGCACTGTTGTGGCAGAACAGGTAGCTTACATCCTTCTAGGTTGAGAACTGCTGATTGAGGGCTCAGTGTCTGTTATTCTAAAAGTGTATTAATTCTGGTTTAAGCACTTGGGCTTTCAAGCCAGTTATTTTACATTAAGAGGGTTCGTGGTCTGCACTCTTGTGGGAGGAGAGGCTGGACTCTGCCCTTCTGAGCTGGGAATTTCTGGTTAAAGGCTTATAGTGCATGCATATCTGAACTGTTTCTTACTGAAGTTGGTGCGCCTTGTTTGCTGTGGCATAGACTGGATTCGGGCCTGCTGGATCTAGCTTTGTTTGTGTAACTTGAGCACTAATCCAGACATTCTCTAAAGTATTCAATGGTATTTATTACTGCTTGGTTGTAACTTGATTAAAGTGTAGCTATCATTCAAGTCTTTTGGATTAAGCAATTGGGCTTCAGACCAGTTGTTTTACATTAGGAAGGTTTGTGGCAAGCACTGTGGTGGCAGGACAGGTAGCTTTCATCCTTCTAAGTTGGGAACTGCTGATTGAGAGCCCAGTGTCCAAGTGTATTAGTTCTGGTTTAGGCACTTGGGCTTCAGGCCAGTTATTTTACATTAAGAAGGTTCGTGGTCTGCACTCTTGTGGGAGAAGAGGCTGGACTCTGCCCTTCTGAGCTGGGAATTTTCTGGTTAAAGGTTTATAGTGCCTGAATATTTGAACTGTATCTTACTGAAATTGGTTCACCTTGTTTGCTCTAGCATAGACTAGATCCAGGCCTACTGAATCTAGCTTTGTTTATATACTTGTTGTTTGTTTGCTTGTTATTTCCCTGGAAGCTAATTCACCTAATACGCAACTTCTCAGCTTCTGTGGATCACTAGTGATATCTGCATTGCTTACTGTACTTATTTCCTTGTTTCACTTGAAAGAAAGTTACTGTTTGTCGTTTTGCATTTAGTTACTTGTATCACATTGCACTCAAGTTACCTGGCACTTGCTCACTAAAGCAATTATATAAGTCAGCACTAAAAATTAAAAGCACTACACCCTCACTCCCCACTGGCCCTTGTTTTCAATTAAGGATTTCCCAATATTATTCTAGCATGTCCAAAGGTCAGTTGTCAATCTCCTCTCGGTCCAGCTGGTGAATCTGGGAATCTTGAGGCAATGTTATAACTGCCTCATGTACACAGACAACCCTCTCCTCCTCCCACATAACACAAATACTTGCGAGAGATGCAGCTATTTAGCCAAACTGGAGGCTGAGCTCTCTCAACTCAGGACTGGCAAGACCAGACAGGAGGAGAAGGCAACTACACACACCACAAAACCAGCCTCACATAATGCTACCACTCCACTGAATCAAACACATAAACACACAAAGACATACTCGGAGGCTCTGAGTAAAAATTTACCTAAACAGCAGAGGCCTCCAAAGCAGACACCCAAACAACTGCTACCTCAAGACACCCCACAAGCAACACATAAACCACAAAAGCAGTGTGCAAAGCAGTCACAGCCCTTAAGGCCAAATACAACACCAAACATACTTGTCATAGGTGACTCCATAGTCAGACACACTGGCGTCCCACTCACCAGGCTGAACAAGGAGAGGGTCACAGTAAGCTGCCTATCGGGCGCTAGAATCCGCCACATAACACAAGCACTCGGGTCACTCCACAGCAAGTACAAATATGACACAGTCATTGTCCATGCTGGTGTGAGCGACCTGAGGCGATACCTCCCTGGACTGCATGAAAAGAGACATAGAGGAGCTCTCTGATTACGTAGCCCAGGCAGGTATGACCCTAACCCTGAGCAGTATCCTTCCTTCACCAAGAATGATGCCACAATATAGAGACAAGATGATCAGCTTTAACAATTGGCTTAATGTCTGGTGTCATTCAAAGGGGATCCAGTGTCTGTCTGCCTGGGATGACATGCTTGACAAGCCACGCTGCTTCAAGGGGCGGCTTGCACCTGTCACCCTGGGATTCCGGATATTGGCTAAGGCTCTTGCCACCCCCATAGTGCCTTTTTAGGCAAGGCTCAAATTCTAAACCTACCACCCTAGAAAACAAAATGGGAAGAAATTGAGGGTAATGCTGCTCAATGCCAGAAGTCTAAATCTCAAAATGCACGCACTCGAGGCCCTTCTCAGTATGGAGAACATCGATGTCTGTGCTGTAACTGAAACCGGTTCAAGGCTCCTGAGAGCACCCGGCACTATTTAGTTTTACCTCATATCTTGCGTTCCGGCCCCTAAACCCAGACCACTCCACAAAAGGAGGGCGTGTATCCATATTCATAAAGGATACTCACACCTCCAGGTTGGTGGCAACGCATGAAGCTTCGGAAACCATCCAGGTGCAACTAACAATAGGCAAAACTGCTCTACAAATTGTAGCATGCTACAGGCCACCCTCTCAAACTCAGGAACCCCACACAGCCTTCCTGAAGACACTGGAGGGTATAAATGTATCTCCAAACACCATCATATTGGGTGACTACAACTACCCGAATATAGACTGGGAACATTACTCAAGCCCTAACTTTCTAGCCCAACGGTTCCTGGAGTTCATAAATTCAAATGCCATGGAACAGCTAGTCACTGTTCCCATGAGAGGAGAAAATATACTAGATCTCATTGTCACAAACATGGGGACAAAATGCTCCACACGGAAGTATATCCCTCATTGGTGAGATCTGATCATAAACTAATCTCACTGGAAATCCACATCCGCCCCCACCCCAAACAAAAGACCATAGTGAAGAACTTCTCTAAAGCAAACTTCACACTACTCAAGACTGGTGTGGTATCCTTCAAGGCCCCTGAGTCAGAGGAAACCACAACCCAAGCTGCGGAAGCCCTTACAAATGCCTTCTATGAACACCTCCAGGACTGCATGGATCAGGCAATCCCAAATAAAACCAAGACTCTTTCCACAAAGGGCAAGCGTCCAGTCTGGTGGACCCCAGCCATTAACAAACTTTACAATAAGAGGAGAAAGCTATTACATGATAGAACAAAATCCATAAAGGGAAGTCACCCCTGATCATTATTAGTAAAAAATACGAGCACTCATAAAATCAACTAAGGCCAATTTTGAGAGAAAAATTGCCATGGATTCAAGGACACTCATAAGCCCTTTTTCAGCTATGTTTGCATCCTGGGTGGAAACTCACAGATATGCTCAGAATTAGTCCAAAATGATACAAAAATCACTGAACCCACAGACATTGCCAACATACTGGCAGACAGGTTCAGAGGAAACTTCACCCCCCACTTCCCCCGAAAAGGAGAGATAACTATCGCAGGCGAGTGTAGCCTGCCGGACATCTCAAATGCAGGTGAAAGCTGCTCTCTCTGAAGCTAAAAACACAGCATCAATGGGACGGATGGTGTCCCCGGCTGTGTGCTACACGAGCTAAATGAGGAATTAAACCGCACATAAGGCAGCTGTTTAATCTCAGCCTTACCACAGGATACGTGCCCAAGGAGTGGCGTGCGGCAACTGTGGTCCCACTCCACAAAGGTGGCGCCTCACGGACCCTGGTAATTACCGCCCCATAAGCTTAACAAGTCTAGTCTGCAAAGCTATGGAGAGGATCATAATGGAGCTCATAAACAAAGATATAGGGGACTTGCAGACATTGGACCCGACCCAGTTTAGCTTTGTCAAGGGAAGATCATGCCTTTTGAACTTGGTGACTTCTTGAAATAGTCACCAAGGCCATTGATGAGGGAAAGGCAGTCCATACAGCCTACCTTGACCTTGCAAAGGCTTTCGACACAATACCCCACTTGGGTATTGTAGAAAAACTTACCAGCTTAAATGTAAACCCATATGTCACAAGATGGGTTGCAAACTGGCTTAAGGACAGAACCCACAGGGTTAGAGTTGCTGGCGCTGTGTCAGACTCCAAGCCGGTCACAAGTGGTGTCCCACAGGGTCGGTCCTTGGCCCCTATTGTTTGGCATCTACTTCTCAGAAGTACAGGCCAACATGGGAGGACTTTGGCTGACAAAGTTTGCAGATGACTGCAAACTGGGCCATAGTGGAAAGTGCATCGGACACGGATATCCTTCAGAAGGGACTCACGGAAACAGATAGCTGCTGCCAGAGCCATGGCCTGAAGTTAAACGCCAAAAAATGTATAGTCATACCCTTCGGGAAAAACAAGGTAACCCCAAGCTACCATATAGGTGGCAATCCACTAAGCACAGAAGAGGTTATCAGGGACCTGGGGACCCAGGTTGACAGTGGCCTTTCTTTTGACACTCACATTGCTAAAGTGGTTAGAAAGACCTTCTACATTGCCCACCTGATCATGAAGGGATTCACATCCAGATCTAGTGAGGTCATTGTTCCCCTGTACTCTTCACTTATCAGACCAATGATCGAGTACAATGCCCCATTAGGGATGTATCTCACCCGACATCTGCAGCAATTGGAGAGACCCCAAAAGTTCCTCACCAAAAGGATAAAGGGACTCCAAAATCTGTCATATGCTGCCAGATTGAAGAAACTCCAGCTCTATTCAGTTGCATACCGTCTGCTCAGAGGTGACATGTGCCTGACATACAAGGCCATGTCCAACCCGAATTAATGGACATGCTCCACCTCAAAAATCCAAATCCACCAAAACCACTAGAGCAAGCGACTTAAACCTTAGCACGGATATAAATAGGACGTGCTGGAGGGATAGATTTATCACTCAGAGACTCCCTATGCTGTGGAATAAAATCCCGGTCCATGTGAGGCAGAGCACCTCGCTGACTCTGTTCAAGAGAAATCTAGACCTGTGGATGGGAGATCGTAGGTTTACCCCGGGAATCATCTCTGGGTCACTGCTGGACAGAGGCACAACAAACTAATGGGCACAGTATTTTTTCATATAAGGGGTGGCGTAAGCCACAATAATTTGGGCTAGGCTTATAAATGCCTTAGGGCAGATAGCCTAGTATAAACCTATGAACCTATGAACCTATGAACATTTGTTAATGTCTGTTATGTACTTCACTGATAAAGATTCTAGTTGTCTACTGATGTACTATGTTCTTCATCTGTAAATATGTTGTAAGTAATTGCTATGTTAAAGTGTTAATCGCTATGTAATCCAATGTGACCACTGTCTGTTTATTTTACTGTGGAGCTTTTCTCCCCGGGCCTCCGCTGAAAATGGACCTACGTCCAGTCGGACACTCCCGGCCAACAAATTTAAATAAATAAATAAACTACTTGTGATTAACTTGTGGGAAGATATGTATTTTGTTGCCATTTGTTTGAATAAGGACCAGGAGGACATTTGTGATCAGTCTAGCCAGTTCTGTGTAATGTATAATTTGACTAGAGCACAAAGTCTAACTAAAATGTGCAATTCTTTCTTGATAAGATAAATGAGCTAAAATTTAGTATTGTAAATTCCCAGGAAAGGGTTGTTTTTTCATAGCTCATTTTTTATAGTTTCACTGTAAGACAGCACCATAGTTTATAATAACATTTGCAGATCCAGAATATGTGTAATAGGTCAGCGTTTGGTGCTGAACAGGCTTAACACGTTTGAGATATTTCAGGTTTATATTTATTTAGGCTGGCTGGGGTTAAGTAGGCATTATTATTAATCATTAACTGTGTATAAATAAGTTGTTTAAATGGGGTGAGTTTAAGAGCATTTTTAATTACAAGTAGTTTTTGTTTATCAGAGTACTTTTGGTTAGGTTTGTCCAATAGTTAGAATATAGTAGAGATGATTGGTATTTAATGTTAGAAATCAGTTTGTAAACATTTGTTATGAACTGTCCTGTTCTGAGGGCTGCAAATTTCCATCACCAGACTGGTTATCCTACTGGCTGTTGGCCTGAGTTGCGACTAAGGCTGAAATCATTTCCTCTTTAGTCAGGTTGGCATGCACCAGTCTTCTTATTCTTTCAGCTTTTTCCCCGGTTAGGGGTCGCCACAGCAGATCACCTGTCTGCTCATGATTGGCAGTGGAGTTTTGTGGTGTCGAGTTGCCAGCCTGGCACCTAGCCTTCCACAGAAGGCACATCATCCAGTACGTATATTTATTTAGTGACACTGTGGACACTCCTAAAACCCTTACTGCATTGGTCAAACACTACCATTTGTATTGGTATTAATTTTACTCAGTATAATTGGAGACGCTTGTAAGAGCCTTAGAGTAGCTGGCTTTGGAGTGTTCTGGTTCATAGGTTCATAAGTTGGTACTAGGCTATCGGCCCTAGGGCCTATACAAGCCTATCCATAACAATTCTCTGGCTATTGCTTCCCACACTATTTACTTCCCTGGACCCCTGTCTAGCAGGGTGACTGAAGTGATCCACGGGGTGAATTTCCTTTCTCCCATCCAATCGTCAAGGTTCCTTTTGAAGAGGGCCAAAGAGGCACTCTGCTTGACATGTATGGGCAGTCTATTCCAGAGTCTGGGAGTCTCTGGGTCAGGAACCTATCCCTCCAGCATGTTATGTTTATTGTGATGACAAGGTTTAGATCCCTGAAGCTTGTGGCTCTGATGGATTGGGATTTCTTTAAATGTCGCATGTCCAACAGCTCTGGATTTGACATGGCCTTGTATGTTAAGCAGAGATCGCCTCTGAGTAGACGATATATGACAAAGTATAACTGGAGTTTTTTAAGGCGGTCAGCATAGGCCATCTGCTTTAGGCCTGTGATTCTTTTAGTGAGGTGTTTCTGCTGTCTTTCCAGTTGTTGCAGATGTCTTGAGAGGTACATGCCAAATGGGGCATTATATTCTATAATGGTTCTAAAGAGGGATGAGTACAGTGGAACAACAACTTTCTTTTTTCTGGATGAAAAGCCCTTAGTGATGAGGTGTGTCACATAGAAGGATTTCCTGACTGTTGTAGCGATGTGGTTATCGAAGGTAAGACCACTGACCACCTGTGTCTTTAAGTCTCTTATCACACTTTCGGTGTTTAGTGTACTGCCACCTATGTGGTAATTCACAGGTACATGTTTTTTCCCAAAGGGGATAACTATTCATTTCTTGGCACTGAGCTTGAGCCCATGGCTCTGGCACCAAGCATCTGTTTCTGTAAGGCCCTTTTGTAGAGTATCCACATCATTTGGGGATTCAATAATGGCTCCCAGTTTGCAGTCATCTGTGAACTTTGTCAGCCAGAGTCCCTTAGTGTTGGCCTGTACTTCAGAGAAGTAGATGCCAAACAAAAGCAGTCCCAGGACTGAACCCTGAGGTACTCCATTTGTCACTTATCTGGAGCTGGATTTGAAGTCAGCTACTTTTACAGTGTGGGTTCTGTCAGTAAGCCAGTTGGCAACCCATCGAGTGATGTAGGGATTAATGCCCAGCTTAGTAAGTTTATCTATGGTTTCAGAGTGGAGGATGGTGTCAAAGCCCTTGGTGAGGTCCAGATAGACTGTGTGGACCGCCTTACCCTTGTCCACGGCTCTGGAGACTGATTCGAAGAAGTCAATCAGGTTCAGGAGACAAGATCGGCCCTTCACGAACCCAAACTGGGTGGGGTCCAGTGTTTGAAGGTTGCCAATGCCTTTGTTTATAAGTTCCATGATAATACATTCCATGGCCTTGCATATCAGGCTCGTCAAACTGATGGGGTGGTAGTTTCCAGGATCCAAGGTGGATCCCCCCTTGTGGAGTGGGATGACTGCAGCTGTGTGCCACTCAGTGGGCATGAAGCCTGAGCTGAGGCTATGATTAAACATGACACTTAGGTTAGGTGCCAGTTCATTTTGGAGGATTTTATGAGGGATCTCAGCTTCTTACTGAGGCTGGTAAGGGAGTTTTTGCATACTGGGATTTTCCTCTTTTCTGCACAGTTTCTTCCTTTTGTTGTAAAGTTTGTTTATGGCAGGGGATCACCAGATTGGCTTCCTTTTTTTGGAGGAGAGCATCTTGGTTCTATTTGGGATGGCACGATTCATGCATGAGTGGATGTGCTCATACAGTGCATTAGTGTAGAACTCAGCAGTCAAACTTTCAGTTCCCGTCTGCATGGGTGTCATGACGTTTGTCACTTCTGACTTGAGTAACAGTATCTATCTTATAGTCTGGGCAGAGGGGGCATGGCTGGTAAATCTGTCAGCCTTTCCCAAGAGTGTGTGTGTGTGTGTGTGTGTGTGTGTGTGTGTGTGTGTGTGTGTGTGTGTGTGTGTGTGTGTGTATGTGAAAATCAAATTTCAGAGAGTATGTGTGTCAGCTACTTGGAGAAGGGACACAGAGCACTGGTTTCACAGAGAGGGTGGTTGAGGACTTGGCTTGAAACACTCATCTGAGGACTCAACTCTACAGCTGTGGTTAATGTGTAGTCTTATTTGGGGGTTCCTATCAGCTGACTGAAGGCGCAGGTTGGCGAATGCGACTTGGTCGAGCTGTAAATGCCGAAAGAGCAAAATATCGAAGCGGCATGTGAGCAAATTCTTTCCCTGAGAAAGAATTTGCTTGGCCACTTCGGTAGTTTGCCATTTTCGGCATTGTAGTGCGGCCTCGGAGTTGGTATATTTAAGTAGAGGGGTTGGGAGGCACAGCCCCCCACATCGGGGGGTGTGGGTGGTGAAGCCCCCACTTAATATCATGTATTAAAGTGTTTTTTTTATTTTTTGTTTTTTTTTCTTGGAACAGCGATTTTTTTCCCTGTTCTGACAGTTTGGTTTTGTAAGCTTTCACTTACATGGGGTCGATTAATCACCGTTCGCTAACCTAAGCATTCAGTGATCTAATATAGACCCTTATTTGGGGCCTAATGGGAGAGAGGGAAACCCAGCCCCAGGATGGGAGTATGTTCCCTGTGTGCTCTTAAGGGAAATTGTGCTTGGTGCAGACAGCTGCATCTGGAAATACTGTGTGTATCCATTTTTGTTCCAAGTGAACGACTCTCACCAGTTCCAGTGGTGAGGATTCAGGCTCCTTGATTAGTGGCCCAGTGTAGGGACGCCACAGTCTGAAATCCTAGTTAAATTTCAAAAGACCATTGATGATCAGGCCCTAAACAGAACAAGCACTGAATATAGTAATATTTAACTGCAATGTGCCTATCTCACACACACACACACACACACACACACACACACACACACACACACACACACACACACACACACACACTCTTGTTGATTGACTGAAGCGAGACAATATAATCCTACTTTCTTCAACCTATAAGACTTTCATCTTTATTTGATGAAATTCCATTGTAAAATGGACTAACTTTAGTACAATCCACTATATAGTTATTTTTATCCACTGCAAAACTGAGGGAGAACCAGTATACAGGAGTTAAGAGCTAAACACACACAGCAGTGTCAGTGGAACAAGAGGTGGCATACATGCTTTTGGTACTGGAAGACCAGTACAGAAAGCTGTGGGTTCTAGTCTTACTCTAGGTGATTAATTGCTTATACTGCAATGCAATATTAGGGCTGATATCCTCCTGAGTGCCTTGTCTTAGATTAGGTGGAGTTCAGGGCAGGCAGAGGTGATTATTAAGCCCATGTCAAAATCCACTTATACTTATACAGTCTTAGTTTGTGGGGGATCACCAGCCTCCAGAAGTTCTGAGAGTCTGGATATTCTGTGATACATTTATCACTTTTTTTTTTTTTTGGAGAGCGAGCTGAACTGTTAAATTTAGCAACTGACAACAGAGTCAGTCACTTTCATCCAGGCGACTTCCACTAAGCAGTTATAGCAATTCCTATGTACAATTCAGACATATAAGTATGATTAATGAGGATGACCATGTAATGCACTTCACTTTAGTTTCAAATGCACAGTTATCACAATTTAAAATATTGTTTCATATATTTATTTCTATTCTCCTTAGGGGCTCAGTTCCTAAGCCCTAATCTCTTTCTGCATCCTTCCTACTTCCATCTTGCTCATCCATCATCTTTTTCCACTTTAATTTATAGCCATCTGCCTGTACTATATATGAAAGTCTCACTATGTAACTGTACAGTATCACCTCAAATCAGGTATCAGTGGTACAACAGGTATCACACTCACCTTTGGTGCTACAAGTCCAGACGGCCATGGGTAATATTCCCACTCCAGGTGACTGGATTGCTGATGTTGCACTCCTGGGTGTTTTGTCCTTTGGATGAGATGTTAAACCAAGGTCCCACTTGCTTGATTTGTTGATAGCTCAGGTGGCTATACAATATTCTAGAGCACCTATCAAAAAGAGTAGGGGTTCTCCATTTTTATTTACCTCTCTCATATTTACATCAAAAATAAAATATAATACAGTATATATCCATGCATAATTTCATTATAAACATATTTATTATACAATTTTCCTTCTCACATTTATTTAAACTTCCATCCCTCTCCCTTCCCTATCAATATTTATTTTTATACTTACAATAATATCATTAAGTGTTCACTTTTTATTAAATAAAATGTCATGCTTCTTAGCTTTCCATATTTCCCATGTTATCATAAATATTTAGGCAAAATGAACTGCTGCCCAAAAGAAAGAATATTGCAACATTTGTCAGCAATACATTCACAGACCATACATAATGCTTTATGTCAGCATATTAAAAATAATGTGGGACGTACTTTTGTTTTTATGGTTTTACAGATTATAAGAGTGAGTGCAAGGGGTGGGGATTTAGTAAATTTAACAGAACTGAATGAGACACGATGGATAACTGAGCTCAGGGCGGAGAGAAGTCCAGGCTTGAATGGAGTGCTCTCTATAAAACCTGTGCTAAAAGGGCAGAGACCTCATTATTGATATGTGATTGTTTTTTTACTATTTAAATATTCTTGAGTTTTTCAAAGTAACATCTGATGAAGGCATTCTATCCCGAAAGTGCTCATTTATTGTTTTTATTTGTCATTTTATTAAAGTTATTTTGCTTTCAACTTGGTGGCTCAGACGTTTATGCTTTCTATTTTAACACTGTTACTATAAGAGAGCACTCAGTTACTACTGAACAGTAAACATTTACCCCAATGTATTTAAAATTTGTGGATCACACATAGCTTGTTCAATGTAACTGAGTTAAACTAAGGAATTCTTTACAAAGTATAAGAAAAGGGAAGATTGTATGCTGCATATTAGGCTAAATCTTACTTCCTTAGCGTTGTTCACATTGTTAGAGTGTGCCAAGTGGTTAGTACCATCAGAAGAAAAATGAAAGAGCATTGGCTGATGCAAATTTGTACCTTTTAATATAACTCTCTGGAGTAGAACAGTGACACTGGTAGTTATCTATAAACTACTAAACCAGCTTATTTTGGAAAGTTGAATAAAATATGTTGCTTCTGATGTCATTAGAAAGGAGGTTCCATGCAATGGATACGATTTTAGGAAAGGCCCTTTCAGATATGGCTATGCCAAAAGGGGTCTCATGAGTGATAGGGCTCCTTGAGAATTGGTCCATACCTAGTAAGGTTAAGTGTTAGTTTAAAGTAATTTGACAGGAAGGGTAATATGAAACAAAAGCAACATAACACAAGCAGAAAAACAGAAGCTAATGGGCATTCTGCTTTTGCCTTAATTTGAAGAGGAATATGTCACAGGATGATGTTCTGGAACCTTCTTTAGAAGACTCAAGGGAAACAGACAGCAAAAAAGATGCTCTCAGTCCAGAAGAAAATGATCTAAGGGACAAGCTACTTGACTTAATAGAGATGGATAGACATATTAAGATAGATGAAAAAAATATATTACAGAAAGAAACAAAATCCAAAATGTTAGAAGACTAGTAATTCACATGAACATAATAATCAGATATAACAGAAATAAAAGTGATAAACTGTTGTGCAGCTAAACCCTGCGTGTCTGCACCACTGTCAGAACTGCTGTGTCCCATGATTTTACTGAGTGCCTCTTCTTCACTATACTCTATTTTGTTTCCCCTTTGCAGCCTTTACCCCTTTGGTGTACTACTGAGAAAAAGTCTTCCTACCATCATATACATTTTCCTGCTTCCTACTTAAAAGCATTCACATCTATAGTTCTATATTTATCTAAGTATAATAAAATTATCTTCCCAGGACTCCTTCTTCAATACACTGTGCAAACACATAACTCGTCCCTTTTTTAAATAAAGTCCTGCACTTTCTTCTCTTCCAAAAGACCACAACATCCACTCTCCTCAGATATCACCTGATTCCTAAAACAGGGATAAAGCCTGGGAGCACTGGCGCAAAACCAAAACCCACTCAACTAGACAGAAATTCCTAGAACTATGCAATAGAGTCAAAAAGCTAATAAAACATGACAAATTCTAATACTACCAGTCTGCCCTAGACTCCTCCCAACACAGCCCCAAACAATTCTGGTCCTCCATAAACTCCATCCTCCACCCAAGTAAAGTCAGTACCCCTCCTCCTAACATCCCTCACTCCTCCGAAAATATTGCTACCTCATTCAACACACACTTCACACAAACCATACTATCACTAGCTCAACAACACAACCGCCCTCCCCTCCAACCCACACCTTCAACTAGTAATCTCCCCACTGCCTTCTCTTTTTCTCCTGTACCTACCTCCAACATAAAAAAACTCATAACTAAACTTAAGCCCACCAAATTAGCAGCAGACAACCTCCCAAGTGAATACCTACAAATCGCAGCTGATGCTCTGGCCTACCCAGTATCCATCTTGATTAACCAATCTCTGTCAGAAAGTTATGTTCCCACACTGTGGAAAGTATCACGTATAATTCCCCTCCACAAAGGCGGCCCCTCCACAGAACTAACCAATTACCACCCCATACCTATTCTCTCTCCACTCTCCAAAATACTAGAGAGATGCATACACTCTCAGGTCTCAAACTACCTCCTTACTAACAACCTCCTTTCCAATACTCAGCATGGTTTCCGACCAAATCATAGCACCACCACTGCCTTACTGTCCTTTACTAACACTATCCTTCAGCATAAAAACAATGGCTATCTCCCCTCTGCTACTTTCCTAGACCTATCTAAAGCATTTGACATGGTCCCACAAAAACAACTCATCTCTGTCCTCAATAACCTATCCTTCTCTCAATCAGTCACCAACTGGTTTCAGAGTTACCTGTCTGACCGCCAACAATCCGTTGTATGGCAGAATGACATATCTCCCCAACTACCTGTCTCCATAGGGGTTCCCCAAGGATCCATCCTTGGACCCCTACTATTCTATGTTTTCACCAATAATATATAGCCTCTGCCACTAAACATGGCACACTCATACAATATGCAGATGACTCAACCATCATCTGCTCAGCCCAGTCCCTACCCAAACTGCAAAAAGTCACACAGGAAGCCTTTTCCTCTGTTGAAACTTGGTTATCCAATGCCCAATTAATACTCAACCCAAACAAAACTAAACTACTCATCTTCCAACCTACCAAACATACTCAAAACAACTCTCACTTTAACAGCACAGCAAAAGACATCATTATATACCCAACTGAACACACCAAATTGTTAGGAGTGGAAATAGACAATAAACTAAAATTTGACATTCACATATCCATGACCATAAAAAAAGTCCACAAAAAAAACTAGGAGTGTTATACAAAAATAAGCAACTTCTCACCAAAGCAGCAAAGATTTCAATAGCAAATTCCCACCTTATCTCCACCCTACTTTATGCCTCTCCAATATATACCAATCTAAGGCAATGCAATCTAAACAAGGTAGAGACCTGCTACAACAAAATCGCCAAGTTCACCACAGGGGCATCCTACCATAGTCACCACTGTCTCACTTGCTGAACTGGGCTGGCTTGAACTCCCTTACCTCTTTCAGTGGTTTCAACTCTCACTTGCCCACAAACTAGTAAACCATCCACTAAATGTCCCATCCCTCCGGAATCTACTCCAACCCTATCGCACCACCAGACCACTAAGATCCAGCAACAAAAATCACTTGCAGATCACTAAAGCCAATAACTGCTGGTGAAGCACTATTATCTTGCGCCATAGCCAAATTATGGAACTCTCTCCCACCCACAATTACCTCCGTACCGTCATGCACCCACTTCAAAACTTTACTAAAAGCGCACCTAAAAACATGCTGGCTATGCCCTTGCAACTCCCGCTCTAATATCACCCACCCCATCCGACCACTACCTTTCTTTCCACCCCACTAACTACCTTGATTATAGCAAGCTCAGATGCTCATAAGCCTAGTACTTATTATACAGCAGGAACTTCTTAGTGTAACATTTGTTAATGTCTGTTATGTACTTCGCAGATAAAGATTCTAGTTGTCTACTGATGTACTATGTTCTTCATCTGTAAATATGTTTGTAATTAATTGCTATGTTAATCAAATTGTTAATCGCTATGTAATCCAATGTAACTACTCTGTGTTTATTTTAACTGTGGAGCTTTTCTCCCCGGGCCTCCGCTGAAAATGGACCTACGTCCAGTCG
Organism: Protopterus annectens; assembly: GCF_019279795.1. Taxonomy (NCBI): domain Eukaryota; kingdom Metazoa; phylum Chordata; order Ceratodontiformes; family Protopteridae; genus Protopterus; species Protopterus annectens. Next base: position 1,085,128,455 of record NC_056733.1, on the reverse strand, counting down.
GACACTCCCGGTCAACAAATGTAAATAAATAAATAAATAAATAAAATTCAGTGACACCGCTCATGGATAATTCCCTTTTTAATAGCTTCTCTTCTTTGTGTCTCATAATCACTGTCAAAGCTGGATACATTCCTTCTGTTGATCTTGCAAAATTAGATTTCTCTTGTAAAGACAAACATGTTTAACTATGAACCACTGCTGCTTCAGAAAGTACAGAATATTCTTGTTTACTGTTACTGCTGAAGGGGCTTCCTCCTTTCTCCTCTTCATACTGACTTTCTTTCTCTGTTACCACAGAAAACCTATACTTGTCTTACTAGTTTTCTGTTACTCCCTTGATCGCCCAGCTATCAGTATATAACTAGGCCAGAAATACCCTTCCTTATTCCAGTGTGTACAAACCAGAAGAGAGAAAGCCTGTGTGTGTCCTATTCTTCCCATAATATATATTTTGTTTATGCAAAAAAATCCATCTAAATAAAAAAAAAAAAAAAATGACGTTTTTGGTTGCCAAATGTACTTTAACATATTCATGTTGAGAGTCACAAATGGACCACTCCCCAGGCTGAGCAAGGACAGGGTAAAGGAAATTGTGGATAACCCTACCTGTCTTGCAAAGGATGGTCTACACCTTTCTCCTCTTGGCTTTTGTATATTACCCAAGACTTTCTGTAACCCCATAACCAGACTTGAATAGCTAACCAGGAGCCAGAGGAGCAACCTGGCTGCATACCAGGGTTAGGTGTTCACTTGTCCAGGACAGACATTCCACTTACAGCTCCTGGGAGAGTTTGGATATGTACAAAGATATCTGCTTCTCTGCTGAGAATTGGGGGTTTTGAATGGCAAAGTCACTGGTTAAAGTAGACCACAACACATGCCCCCAACCTTTGGGACCTTGCAGATTTTACAGGGAATGGTACGGCTTAAATGTGTGTGTGTGTGTGTGTGTGTGTATGCATATATGTATTTGTGTATTTATTTATTTATATGGATTCACTTCAGAATCTCGAAATTCCGAAACATTGAATTTCATATGATTGAGACCATATGATCTATTTTTCTGAATATCGAAATTCTGAAACAAAAAAAAAATTTAAATGTTTCTGCAGGGGGGCAAGCCCCTCTGCATCCCCCACACCCCGGCTACTTAAATATTCCAACTCCGAGATTGCACTACAGTGAGGAAAAGGGAAATCTCCCATTCTGTGCTGTATGCAGATATCCGTTCACAGTGTCGGGATTCGAAAAGTTTGATCATATGGTCTCGGCCATATGAAATTCGATCTTTCAGGATTTTGGCATTATAAAGTGTTCCCATATATATATATATATATATATATATATATATATATATATATATATATATATATATCTAGATATATAGGAGCCGTTTATAATCTCGGAATACTGAAATGTCGAATTTCAGTATCTCGAGACTATAAACCCAAATGTTTAAAATAGCAAAAGTTCATAATTGCGAATTTGAATATGCAGTTATGGCCTTACACTATGTAATATCTGGGATTGAGTGTTTATGGTGCGCGGTGCCGTGTGTGGATCTAGGTGTTTTGTCAGGTAAGTGAGTGTTTTGTAAGGGATTTGAGTGGGGGTTAGAGTGTGTTTGAGTGTGCTGATATGTTTGATGTGTTTGTGAGCGACTGGAGAATGTGCGTGTGTGAGTTTGCTTTTGTTTCCTGTTTGTGCGATCTCGGAGTTAGTATATATAAGTAGGGGGTTGTGAGGGGTGCAGCCCCCCACATGGGGGATGCAAGGGGGCTTGCCCCCCTGCTTATGTGTGTATGAGTTGTGTATGTGTATATTTTTTGTTTGTTTATGTTGTGATGTGGGTGTTGTGGTGTATGTATGGTGTAGTGTATGCGGTTTGTTCGGTGTTTTGAATTTTGCGGTTTTGGGCTCGAGGTTTTGTAGTTTCGGTGTTTTGTGGATTCGGTTTCATAGTCTCGAGATACTGAAATTCGATGTTTCAGTATTTCGAGATTATGAAGTGAATCCATATATATATATATATATATATATATATATATATATATATATATATATATATATATATATATATATATATATATATATATATATATATATAAAATATGTCACATTCACATACTTCTGAAAGATCAAAAGTCAAAGCAATGAAAAAGCAAAATACTTTTTTTTTTTGCAGGGGGGCAAACCCTCTTTCACCCCCTCACCCCCTACTAATTATATGCACCAACTTTGAGATCGCTGTACAGTGGGGAAAGGGCAGATTTCCTGAACACCACTGTGCACAATCTTGCATGTACTTAACATTAGCAGAAGTGATCAAGTGAATTTTGATCACTTCTGCTAGTGTTAAACACGTTCAAGAATACGAACATTTGATTATGTGGAGTGTTCCTGTGTATATGATGATGTTGTTTGCCTGGATGACAGTCATAAAAGGGGAGAAAATGGGGGGGTCAGTGGCAGTAATGGTAGCTCATTGACTGCAGAAACAGAGAAGAAAAAAATGAAATAGCCAAAAATAGTTAGAGAAACGTGCTTGCAGTGCACCATTCAGAAAGGAGGAGTTGGTACAAGGACAGTGATGACACAAGTGACTCAGTTTGGAATGTGAGTAGACTGTGTTGAAGTTAATGTAGTTTTGTTTTCCACCGAAAGGATGATAGGTGCATGACACAATGGTCATGAGGAGATACAGATTTAAAAATGATTTTAAGAAGATGTCTTTAGACTTTGACCAAGGTGCTCAAGGTATACATTTACTACTCTCAAAAATGTCTGCTTTAGTCTTTTCCAGTATAACAGTCACTTGGTTGTCTAGCAACATATCTCACTGGCTGCGATCAGTTAAATGACTCCCTAGTTACTCATCTTTTTTCTCATAGGTAGGTACTAGGCTATTGGCCTTAGGGCCTATATAAGCCTAGCCAAACGGCACCCTGGCTTTTGCCACCCAAGAAAATTATTTTCCTGTGCCCTTGTCAAGCAGAGCCACAGAAGTGATTCCCGGGGTGAATTTCCTATCTTCCATCCAATCATCAAGAATTTTCTTGAAGAGTGCTAATGAGGAGCTCTGTTTGACATAGATAGGTAGTCTGTTCCAGAGTATGGGAAATCTCTGGGACAGGAATCTATCCCTCCAGCATGTTCTGTTTATTGTGGTGACAAGGTTTAGGTCCCTAGAGCATGTAGCTTGGAGGGATTGGGATTTCTTTAAGTGGGCATGTCCAACAGCTCTGGGTTTAACATAGCTTTGTATGTTAGGCAGAGATCGCCTCTCAGAAAAGGCGATATGTGACAGAGTAAAGCTAGAGTTTTTTTAAACGATCTGCATAGGGCATCTGTTTGAGGCCTGTAATCTACTTTGTGAGGTATTTCTGTGGCCTTTCCAGTTGTTGTAGAAGTCTTGTGAGGTACATACCAAAAGGGGTGTTGTACTCTATAATGGGTCTAATGAGTGATGAGTAGAGAGGAACAATGACCTCTTTTTTTCCTGGATGAGAAACCTTTTGTGATGAGGTGTGCCACATAGAAGGATTTCCTAACTACTGTGGTGATGTGATTATCAAAGGAGAGACTACTGTCCACCTGTGCCCCAAGGTCTCTTATCACACTTTTGATGTTAAGTAGACTATCACCTATGTGGTAGTTCATGGGTACAGAGTTTTTACCAAAAGGGATGACAATGCACTTTTTGGCATTGAGCTTGAGGCCATGGCTTTGACACCAGGCATCTGTCTCAGTGAGGCCCTTTTGTAGGATGTCCACATCATTAGGAGTTTTGATTATGGCCCCTAGTCTGCAGTCATCTGCGAACTTTGTTAGCCAAAGACCTTCTGTGTTAGCCTGTACTTGAGAGAAGTAGATACCAAACAGGAGAGGACCTAGGACTGAACCCTGTGGTACTCCACTTGTCACTGGTCTGAAGTTGGATTTAGAGTCTGCTACTTTCACAGTGTGGGTTGTCAGTGAGCCAGTTGGCAACCCATCTTGTGACATAGGGATTTATACCTAGTTTAGTGAGTTTATCTATAATTCCAGAGTGGGGTTGGTGTCGAAAGCCTTGGCGAGATTTAGATAGGCTGTGTGAACCACCTTACCCTCATCTACGGCTTTGGTGACCGCTTCAAAGAAGTCTATCAGATTTAGGAGACATGATCTGCCTTTTACAAACCCAAATTGGGTAGGGTCCAGAGTTTGGAGATTACCAATGTCATTGTTTATAAGTTTCATGATGATACGTTTCATAGCTTTGCAGACCAGGCTCATCAGGCTGATGGGGCGGTAGTTCCCAGGGTCTGTGGTGGCTCCCCCTTTGTGGAGTGGGATAACTGTTGCTGTGCACCACTCAGTGGGCACAAAGCCTGCGGTGAGGCTGTGATTGAACATGGTACTTAGATGGGGTGCCAGTTCGTTCTGTAGTTCATCTAGAACGCAGCCTGGGATGTTGTCAGGTCCCATGGATGCTGTGTTCTTGGCTTTGGAGAGTGTGTTTTTTACCTGTGCAGCCTTGATTACAGGAACTTTGCATTCTTCCGGTATAGAGATGCATCTTTAGGAGGTGAGAGAGGGGTAAAGTTAGCAATGAACCTATCTACCAGGATGTTGGCAATACCAGTTGGTTCTGTATATTTAGTGCTATTGTGCTGTAACTCAGAGCAGATCTAAGTGTTGCCATTGAGATTCTTGACATAGCTATAGAATGCTTTGTGGTTGTCTTTAGAATCAGTGGCAATTTTGTTTTCGTAACTAGCTTTGGAGGATTTTATGAGGGATCTCATCTTCTTACTGAGGCTGACCACGGAGTTCCTCCAATCATGGGACTTTACTCTTTTCTGCAACAGTTTCTTTCTTCTGTTGTAGAGTTTGTTTATGGCAGGGGACCACCAGATTAGCTTCCTTATTTCGGAGGATAGCATCTTGGTTCTGTTAGGGATTGCATGATCCATGCACTCATGTAAGAGCCTATAAAGTGCATTTGTATAGGATTTAGCAGTAGTACCTCTATTGACTGTCAGCATGGGTGTTGTGAAGTATGCCACTTCTGTCTTAAGAAGCGTGAAGTTGGCTTTGGAGAAATTCTTTACGGTGGTTTCCCTAATGGGGGGTGGGGGTGGGATGTGGATGTCTAGGGTAATTAGCTTGTGGTCATATCTGACCAACGAGGAACTGACCTCTGGTGTGGAACACCAGTTGCCCATGTTGGTAATGACCAGGTTTAGGATATTGCTGCCCCTTTTGGGGGTTTGGATAAGTTGATCCAAAGTGTTGGAATTTATGAATTCCAGAAAACGTTGAGCACAAGAGTTAGTACATGAGAGTTTTCCCAGTTAATGGTGGGGTAGTTGAAATTGTCCATTATTAGGGTGTTAGGTTGTACCCTAATATTTTCCAGTGTATCAAGAAATGAGGAGTGGGAATCCTGGGACATGTTGGGGGATCTATAGCAAGCTACAATTTGGATTGCAGTCTTGCCCAGAGTTAGTTGCACTTGGATAATCTCGGATGCATTATGCTAAACAACTAGCCTGGAGGTGCGGATATCCTTAATGAATATGGACACTCCTCCACCTATAGTGTTTCAGTCCAGGTTAGGTGGCCGAAAGGTGTGGTATGAATTATAGCCTGGTAAAGCAGGGGTGCTCTCTGGAGCCTTGAACCATGTTTCTGTCATTGCACAGATGTCGATGTTCTCCATTTTAAGCAGTGCCTCAAGTGAGTGCATTTTGAGGTTTAGACTTCTAGCATTAAGTAGCATTACCCTCAGATTTTGCTTGCTTGTACCTGTTACAGTGGTGAATTTGTCATTTGAACCTTGCCTAAAAAAGGCACTATAGGGGTGGCAAGAGCCTTTGCCAGTATCCAGAATCCCAAGGGCGATAGGTGCAGGCCATCTCTGGCAAAGCATTGTGGCTTATCAATCATGTCATCCTAGGCAGACAGATACTGGATCCCCTTAGAATGACACCAGAAGCTTAGCCAATTGTTTAAGTCAATCATTTTGCCCTTGTACTGTGGTATCATTCTGGGTGATGGCAGGATGCTACTCAGGGCTAGGGTCATACCTGCCTGGGCTATAAGATCGGACAGCTCCTCCATGTCTCTTTTCATGTAGTCCAGGGAGGTATGTCTCAGGTCATTCACACCAACATGGACAATGACAGAGTCATATTTATACTTGTTGTGGAGTGACCTGAGTGTGTGCGTTATGTGGCGGATCCTGGCACCTGGCAGGCAGCTGACAGTAACTTTCTCCTTGTTTAGCCTGGTAAGTGGAACATCTGTGTGCCTGACTTTAGAGTCAACTATGACTAGAGTGTTGAGTACGTTGTTATGCCTTATGGGCTGTGGTTGAATGGCACACTGAGTTTGTGGGCTATGTGTCATTTGGGTTGTGTTGGGGGGTGGAGATTGCTTGTGTTTCTGCTTTGGAGGTCCCTATTGCTTGGGTAGGTTTTTATTGAGAGCCTCCACGAATGTAGGTGTGTGTTTTGTGTTTCTATGTGTGTGCTTTGGTGGTGCAGGTTTTGAGAGACTATGTGGTGTGGTGCAAGTGTTTACCTTCTCCTCTTGACTGTCTAGTCCAGTCTTGGGGGAAGAGAGCTTTCCTTCCAGTTTGGCTATAAAAGTGCATCTCTCACAGGTTGTAGTATTGGGTGGTAGGAGGTGGGGGTTGTCTGTGTACATGAGGCAACTGCTGCATTTCCCCAAGATGCCCAGATTCATCAGTTAGACAGGAGAAAACACCAGGAGCTGACCCTTAGACATGCCTGGATAGGTGCTTATTTATTAAGTACTAAAAACTGTTTTCCTCTAGACAAGTGAGGAAAGTTGAGTGTTGTAGTAATTTGTAGCGTATTTAGTGCTTACAATGAGTTCTGAACAACTGCTGAGCTCAAAAAAAGAGATTTGAGTGCTGAAACTAGAAAACTGGCTAGTTCTAATAAACAAAATTAAGCTAGAAGGCTTCCCTCCAACACAGAAAGGTTTGGGGGCTCAGGAGTTACAAACAGTCCTGGATACAGCAAATCTGTATCTGGACTAGACAACTTACAGGAAAGGCAGGAAACAAGTTTAGAAATTTTTTTTTGTAAAGTGGAAAGTGGAAAGGAGGAGCAGAAACATAGTGGGTTAGCCTTCTCAGATGTTCTCCCTGGATTAGGTAGAATGAGGTAATGACACTAGACTGGGAATACAGGTTTCCCAGAGTGCTCTGTATTTGGCCCTCTCCCTTTTAACATATTTATAAATGATCTACATACATCCTCCCAACAAGCTACAGTTATACAATATGCAGATGACTCCACTGTCATTTGCTCATCTGATAGTCCTTCCCAGTTGCAATCTATCACTAAGCAGGCTTTCAACTCTATTGAAACCTGGCTCAGTGACAATCAGCTTTTCCTAAATCCAAATAAAACAAAACTGCTCTTATTTCTCCCCGAATCCCAAACACACATAAAAGACACCTTCAGAAGATCTTGTCTCAACAATACTGAAAGTGAAGTTGTACCTTACACAAAGTTATTTGTTGCCATAATAGATGATTAACTGAAATGTGCTCTTCATATTCAAAAGTGCATAAAAACAACACACCAAAAACTGGGCATCCTTTATAGATCAAAAAGATTCCTTACCAACTCTTCAAGAGTTCCTGTAGTTAATACATACCTCCTACTTTCACTCCTATATGCCGCAGCCTCACCCATCTTCACCATCATTCAGATCACCCTAAGATCAAAACTTGAGCTCTGCTATAATAAAGCAGCTAGATTTGCAGTCAGTCAATCATACAGTTCCCACCACTGCTCCGCTCTCAGATATTTAAAGTGGCTTGAGTTACCTTCACTACCTCAAGTTCACCCAACTCCTCCCTGCTCATAAAATGGTATATAAATCCTCATCCTGCCAAGCAGTCAGCACCATTCTTAACCATTACCTCCCTAATCACCCTCTTCGCTCATCTGAGAAACACCTCCTCGAAATCCACAAACCAAAAAAATCTGTTGGTCACTGCATATATTCCTATTGAGTAGCCAAAGTCTGGAACAGTATTCCTATAGATATTAGAGCAATGCCATGTGCTCACACATTCAAACAATCTCTACAGAGAGATTTCTCCTTAACTCCTGGCTTTGTACATAGGTTAGTACTAAGCTAACTGCCCTTGCGAGACATTTTAAGCCTAGGCAATTATCCCTTGTGAGACTCAAACCCTACACCTTGTGTTTGTAAGGCAAATACCTTAACCATTAGGCCACCCTCCCAGTGTCTTACCCTAGGTTGACACTACCTGTTATTCCTCTCTCTCCCCTCTCTTCCTTCTTCCTTCCTTTCTCTTCTGTCTCTTTTCCTTGCTCGTCTTCCCCCCATTTTTCTTTCCCCCTTCTGTTATCAGCCAAAGCACCAGTTACTTCTCCAATAGCTTCCTACTTTGAGTCCATTTCCTAGTCTTCACCAGCTGCAAAATATCTTTCCTTTCTCTTAGTCTTTTGCCACTATTGAAAATGTGTAACATCTTTACCATTGGTTATCACTATTGATTGTACTGTACTAGGTGATCAGTATCTTTTGTATGATTTTCTTATCTGACTTGTATTTATCCTATATGTTGATTCTACTATTTCTTAGTGCACTTCATATGATAATATTATGTAGTTTATTAACTGAACTATATGCTGGAGCTTTTCTCCATGGGCCTCCGCTGAAAACAGGATTCATGCCCAGTCGGACGTTCCTGATAAACAAATGCCAAATAAATAAATAAGTTTATTACAGCTCAGTACTTTAATCCGGTATACTGCACTTTCAGAAAATAGTTATCCTTGCTCTGGTTGAGGAATACTGCCAAACCACTGGCAATCCTTCAGTCACGTATGTGCATAACCCATACAAGAGGCACAGTACATGGATTACCCATCATTTAGCCCCCTTGTGCAGCACAGTAGATGGAGTGCCCATCATTTAGCCCCCTTGTGCAGCACAGTAGATGGGGTACCTGTCATTTATCCCCCTTGGCAGCACAGTAGATGGAGTGTCCATCATTTAGTCCCCTTGTATAGCACAGCAGGTGGAGTACCCATCATTTAGTCCCCTTGTGCAACACAGTAGATGGAGTATCCATCATTTAGTCCCCTTGTGCAACACAGTAGATGGAGTATCCATCATTTAGCCCCCTTGTGCAGCACAGTAGATGGAGTATCCATCATTTAGTCCCCTTGTGCAGCACAGTAGATGGAGTATCCATCATTTAGTCCCCTTGTGCAACACAGTAGATGGAGTATCCATCATTTAGCCCCCTTGTGCAGCACAGTAGATGGAGTATCCATCATTTAGTCCCCTTGTGCAGCACAGTAGGTGGAGTATCCATCATTTAGTCCCCTTGTGCAGCTTTATATTTTCATGAAAGCTATACATGCAGTAATGTCACAGTAGGTGTGTGCAATCTTTTGTGTATCCCTGATGCTTCTGCATAAGAATGTTTTCAAAATGCAAATGGAAACATCGCCAGTACTTACACTGCTGACACCTTTCTGTCGACTGCACAGTCAGTCAAAATATAAAATAAATACGTCAAAAATCTTTTCTTAAATTTTCTTAAGGGACAAGATCCCTGAACTCCCACACTCCCTCTATTTATATAAACCAACTCTGAGTCAGCACAGTAGTGATGAAAAGGGAAAAGTCCCTGACCCCACTCTCTGATGATCTCGCACCATCACTGGGGGAAAAAAAAAGTCTAATCAACATTCCAGTAACCAAACTGCATCCCTGCATACAACTTATCTTTTTCTTAGCTAGCCAGTTTCTTCCAACCTCTGATTGGTTGCAGTGGCACTACACTCCATCCCTCACACTGAAAAAAGCTCTCTGATCATTGGCCGCTCATGCTTTTCTGATTGACAATTATAGAACATGCTTACAGTGATCACGGACGCAGGTCAGTTGAATGAGTAGATAAGACACATCACTTGTGTACCAGCAGTTCACCTTCTTGTATTCAGACATTATGAGGATACTTTTGTAAAGAAATAATTTTATGATCCTGTTTCATGTATGAAGATGTGGATACGTAAATAAAATCTGTAGTCCTAAACCTTATCACATTTATTAACCACTTCATGTAGCAGACATCACTGTGCATCAGGCCTATAACTTGCGCGCTTTACCACTTCTTGAATGAATAAAAATCTATGCTAGTCTGGCTTTGGTCTGTGTACATTAAAGGACTCAGTCATACAAATAATGAAGTGTAAAGTTTACACTGGTATTCTATTGCAAGCAAAATTATATATATTGTACAGATTGCTCAGAGGTGATCTGTGTTTCACCTACAAGGCAGTATTAGACCTTGCCCTACTAGAGATGCTCTATATCCGTAAGTCTAACTCCTTGTGCATTACCTGCTCAAAAGGCCTAAATCTAATATGCGACATCAATAAAACCTGCTGGAGAGACAGGTTTGTGTCTCAGAGACTGCCCTGTCTCTGGAATAGACTTCCCATACATGTCAAATAGAGTACTTCACTGTCCCTCTTCAAGCACAACCTTGATGAGTGGATGGGAAACTACACATTTGTCCCAGGGGTTCCACCTTTGTCCCTCACTGACAGGGGCGACAGGTGCATACTGAGATTTTGTTTTTGGAGATAAACTCTTGGCTTGGCATGTAAGGGCCCCAGGGCCATTAGCTTAGTAACTGCCTATGATCCTATAATCATCAATATCAGCTCCCCACCACACAGTTCAAAGGCCAAACCAGACTTCAAGTCACATTATATTTAACAAAACTGGTGGTATTCACCATCCCTCACCTTATTATAAGGGGAAAATGTGTCCAAAGTCAAATAAGCAGAGGAAAAAGTCTATTATGATCTTATATTACATTATCAACACTGGTTTTGCTTTCAAGTGCCATATCATGATAAGATACTTATGTTGCAAAATGAGGACCGGTTATGTTAAATTTGAAATCACAGTAGTTGTACTCCTACAATTCTGTGCAAGAAAAAGCAGCAACCAGTCAGCTTGTGACGGTTTTTCCTCATCCTGATAGTTGAAGAAATGAGCCTCCATTGATATCTCTGCCTGTTCTATTGTTCCTCTGATTTAGGTAACAAGATCCTGCGTGCTCAATGAATTGGCATCTGACCAATTTCTGGCCAATCTAGTAGTGTGCTTAGCAAAGAACCAAAGAATATCACCATAATGGGTCACTGCATTATTTTCAGCAGATCATATATTTGTGTTACGGCACACTATATATTTTTTTTTTACTTTTTTATGTGTGCTATAAACCCCCTATAAGATTCTCACGTGCAAGACGATTACAAATTTTCACCACATTCTTAGTATACATTTTCACATGATTTCTCATGTGGACTATTATTATAAATATAAAAGAGAGAAACAAATACCAAGAAACTGTAGAAATCTTGAATCAAATCTTTAAAAAGAAAAAAAAGTAACATAACTCTCACAATCATGTTTCTCACTCCATATTTGTCATATACTGTTATATATATAAACATTTAAAAGGAGTCAAGTAAAAGCCTGTTTGCATCGGGGGGGGGGGGTAAGGCAACATTAATATCCTATCATTCTGAGAGCTGGCATGCTTCACCATGGTTAGCCATCAACCCTTTGTCAGTCATTTAAAAAGGTGTTACTCAACTGAAACTGTATTTATATAATTTACCCCAAAATCATAAGAAAATAATTAATATATCGATTTTACCAATTCAATTCATTTGGGATGGTACTTGTAGATCAATATCTGTGTATATACCTTTAAGAAGCTGTCCAAGGGCTTGCACAAGTGTATAAATACTGAGCACGTGCAAGTCAGACTGCCATTTTGAAGTTAGCTGTTGAGAAGTAAGCATGTATGTAGGTAAGCTCTGTCTGTTACCTAGTTTGTTTGTATTTAATGATGCTGCTATCCATCCTGATGTGTTTGTATGTATTAAAGCATCTGAACGAAACCCCAAGCCCTGAGATGAACGAGCGACATGGTGTCAAAAGTGGGATGTCTAAAGGACATTGTATCAGAAATGAAAGTCTAAAAGGACATGGAGTTAGAAGAAGCATACCAAAGGGGCATGGAGTCAGATATGGCTTAGCTAAATTGACTTAAGGCACTTGTTTAGAGTTGCTGGAATATACAGGAGTGGATAATTTCCAAAATGTGCATACTTCGCAAAACAGGTGAGAAACGAATTTTAGATATTAAAATTTGCTCAGCACTATTTCTTTTCATATAATATCAAACAGGGCATACAGAACATTTTAAATAACATTCGCATAAACAGATATGTATGATATTGAAAAAATATTTGAATTACTATGGAAAATGTTTGAAATAAAGTTTGTATTGCATAAAATGTGTAAAAGAAAAGGAAACCGCATTTTCGCAAAGCATATGTATTTTCTTATTAAGCAAAGATATCTGAGTTATCAGAAGTGCATAAAGTATTCACATATTTGTGCAGTGTTACAGTAAAGTTATTTCTCAAAGTACAGCCATTACAAGGCATATTGCCTTTACAGAGCATATTTCACAAAATAAAGCATTTCAAAGAGTTTATTGTGCATTTAAATGTTGTTACAAGCTCACAGAACAGTTTTTGTACAGTTACAAGGGACATATTTAAAGTGTGTTTGTGCATACTTTGTGGTAATGGCAGACGGATTTCAAAAACCCAGTGCACTTGTGTTTGACAGTAATATTGCTGAGAACTGGAGAGTGTTTAAGCAAGAGTATGACATTTTCATACAGGCTGCATTTTCTGATAAAGATGACCATACAAAGACATTTATTCTACTTAATTTATCTGGGTCAGAAGCCATTGAAAGGGAACACTTATTTGTGTATGCACCTGCTGTCTATACAGAAGAGGGGGAAAATCATCTTATTGTTTTACCGGCTGAGTCAAGGGAGGACAAAGAGTGCTTAAAATGTAAATTTAGAGAAATCTGTAAGCCCCAGAAAAGTGTTACAATGGAAAGGCACTTATTTTACACAAGGGATACAAAGCCTGGTGAAATTTTGAAGCGTATATAACTGACCTAAGAAATAAAGCTAAAATGTGCATATTTAGTAACTTAAGGGATAAGTTACTAAAAGACAGACTTTTTGTGTGGCATAAAAGATGATACAGTGAGAAAGATTTTGTTTCATGACAGTAATTTAACTTTGAATAAGCCCATTGAGATTTATTTGTCAGATATACGAGCTCAGAGAAAAGCACACAAATATGCTTACAAATGAGAGCAGCTCTAGAAGGCACAGTGATAAAGCTCATGTTGATAGTATGTATCACATAGTTAGAAGAAACAGGCCCAAGCACATGGCAGCAACTGTTGCCCTGCAGCACTCACTGGTAAACCCCAGAACTTTCTAGCACTTTCTAAAGTTCACATAGTCTCAGTGAAGCATGCGTGAGTCAGCAAGCTCAAAGCATGGGCCCCAACCCAATTTCATTGCCAACTGTCGTAATTGTGGTGGAAGTCATGAATCTAAAAGAGAGAAATGTTTAGCTTTTGATCAGCAATGCCACAAATGTAATAAATGGAATAATTTCAAAAAATGTTGTAAATCAAAATGCCCACATTATTTTTCTAAAAGGGAACATTTTAAGAAACAAGTTGATCATTTAGACAGTGGCAGTTCTACTCTTTATGTTGATGGTGTATCAGTGCTTCATGAAACAGTCAATGCAGTAGAACTCATTCCCTCCAGTACAGCTCTTTTGAGTGTGTACCTTTAACTCCCAGTGGGCGTGGCTTGAGCCTTTAAAAATGAAGTTATCACCTTATACTTCTAACAAATACTCACTGACATAGACCAAATATCAACACAACTGTGTTTGGCATCATGTATGCTTCAAAATAAAATATTTTAATGCCTTTATGTAGCATGGTTTTGGAATTATTAATGCAAATATGAACACGCAATATTTGACACCCAGAGGTGCAGTAGGAGGTAACTGCAGATGCACCTGGAGCCGTCACTCGGATGTAAGGGCAAAGAATGATGTATTTTGTACTGTTTGGATAAATGGAAAACCCACAGAGCTCAAAGATGACACAGGTTCCAATTGCAGTGTTATGTCTGCAGAAACATTTGCTAGAGTGTGTAAAGGTGAAAGGCTTGATTTGGCAAGGTGTGCGAAGCTTGTTTCTTATGGAGGTGAAGAAATTCAAACCGAAGGATCAGTAGTGTTTTCCTGTTACTTTACTGGAAGTACGACTTGTTATTTTATGTAGTCAAGAAGCACATCCAGTCATTACAAGGGCTCAGAGATAGATTGAAAACGGAACTACTTTAATTTAATAAGGAAGTCCACCAAATTAGCTTAAAAGACCACTACTTTAATTTTGCCCAGCACATTTTTTCTACCTATGCTGATCTGTTCCAGGACAAACTAGGCAAGCTTCCATTTGTGCACTCCATGACGTTAGACCTATAGGTTAGTCCAGTTATCAGGCTAGCATGTAAAGTTCCAGTAGTCATGCAGGACAGAGTCAAAGCCAAGTTAGATAAAATGGTGCGACAAGGTGTGATTTGTCCAGTTGAAACTCTAAGTGAATGGGTATCTTCCATGGTGGTAACTCATAAGCAAAGCTCACATGACATCAGAATATGTATTGCTCTATGAGATTTGAACAAAGCACAAAAAAGACTTCATCATCCAATGCGCACAGTCAAAGAAGTCGCAGCTTTGATGCTAAATGTCACTATTTTTTCTGTCTTAGATGCAAAGAGTTCATTTTGGCAAATTCAGCTTGACAAAAAAATCCTCATTGTTCACTACTTTCAGTACTCAGTTTGGCAGGTACAGATTTTTGAGAATGCCATTTGAGATAAATTCTGCAAGTGAAGTCTTTCAGCGTGCAATAGAGCAAATTTTTTCTGGGTATCCTTGTGCTATTATAGTAAATGGCATACTGGTAGGAAGTGGTGATGAAGCAGAACATGACAGAAACCTCAGAAAAGTTCTAAAAAGGGCACATCAAGTGAGTCTTAAGCTCAATCCACACAAATCCAAGTTCAGGCTAGAAGAAGTTACTTATGTTGGTAATTTATTTACGAGTACAGGCTTATGACCAGACCTTTCAAAACAAACAGCCATTCTTGAGATGCCAACTGCAGGCAATGTTCAAATCCTGCAATGTTTTCTTGACATGGTCAACTACCTAGGCAAGATCATTCCAGACTTGAGACAACTTTCAGCGCCACTCAGAGAGCTGACATGCAAAGATGTATCCTGGTCTTGGTTAGAGCAAAACCAAAGAGCATTTGATGTCCTGAAACAGAGAATTGCAAGTCCACCTACGCTCAGATACTATGATGTTCACAAACCAGTTACACTTTCCTGTGATGCTTCACAATTTTGTCGTGGTGCAGTCATTCTACAAGAGGATCGACCTGTTCCCTGTGAATAGAGAACTCTTACCCAAACTGAGATGCAGTATGCCCAGATCGAGAAAAAGCTTTTGGCAATTGCATTTGCCTGTTTGAAGTTCCATGATTCTGTTTGTGGTAGACCTATCCAGACTGAAAGAGACCACCAACCTCTAGTCACTATTTTGAGAAAGCCTATGAATTCAGCCCCAGCCAGACTGCAACATATGATGCTGAGATTATAAAGGCACAATTTCAATCTTTTTTACAAGAAAGGAAAATTTCTTTATCTTACTGATACATTATCCAGATCACCCAGAAACACCACAGAACAGCACGAGAATGAGAACCTTGATTTTGAGTTCATGGAAGTGAGAAATTTTTCTTCAACATGTCTTGATGAGCTGAGAGATCACAATGTCACAGAACCAGTTTTACAGAGGCTCAACCACTTTATCAATCATAAATGGCCGTCAAAGCAATCGAGTTTACCTCAAGAAGTAAAACCTTATTTACTTTACAGAGATTTGATTTTGTCTGATAAAGGTATCATTATGAAATGTCCAAAAGTAATTGTTCCAAAGTCCTTGCAACCAGACTACATTACTATCTTGCATCGAGGTCACCCAGTAACCGAATCTACCAAAATATGGGCGAAAGGACTTGTATTTTGGTCTTCTATGTCTCAAGACATTGAGAGAGCATTTTCATTTTGTTCAGTGTGTAATAGTACAAAGTCTCATCAACAGAAGAAAACACTTCAGCTTAACTGGATTCCGGAACTACCTTGGTTGACATTAGCCACCAATATCTTCAAGTGGAATGGTCAACATTATTTGGCGTTAGTAGACTCTTACTCCATTTGGTTCGAGATTTACTTAGTTCCTAACCTAGCATCCAGCACAGTCATTAGTAAGATGAAGCACCATTTTGTTGTTAATGGTACTCCACACAAAGTTATTTCTGACAATAGCACACAGTTTACAAGCCAACAGTTCAAAAGATTTGCTGAAGAATGGGACTTTACTCATGTCACAAGTAGTCCAGAGTACCTGCAGTCAAATGGCTTGGCAGAACATGCAGTTCAAAGTGCAAAGCAGTTATACTGAGAAGTCCAAATGAAACAATAATGATGTTCCCTGAATCTCTTGAATCTCAGAGATGTTCCTTATGATAAACATCTTGGTTCACCTGCTCAGAGACTTCTGTTGAGACAAACTAGAACCACATTACCAATTAGTAGTCAATTGTTGGTTCCATGTGTCAAGAAAAACAGGTTAGTGAAAGCCAATCTGTTGAAGAAGCACCTATCCCAGAAGTCCTACTATGATAAGACCAGTAAACCGCTCAATCCAGTACGAGAAGGATAAGTGGTAAAGATGCAAATGTCCAAAGGTTATGATCAGATTGGTGTTGTGAAGAATATTGGTCCAGAGCTGAGACTGTACATTATAGAATCAGAAGAAGTGACTTTTAGGTGGAATCGGAAACATTTGAGACTGTTTTTTCTGAGCCTATAATACAGCATATAGCCTGTGAGAAAGACTCTTTGTCTCAGAGTGAGTTGTCCGGTGTTCCAGTTCTAGAGGAAGTCCCAGAGGACATTCCTGTTCCTGTGACAAATCCAGAAGTTCCTGATATGAGTTGTGTACTGCAGACTGTCTCTGTTGCTAAATTTGGTCCCAGCTGTTAGGTTACAAGATATGGTCAAATCTCTAAACCTTGTAGCAGATATGAAACAACTGTATGTATATAGTAATACATGTCTAGCTCTGATGTTGTTTTTTTTTCAAAGGGCAATCTTTTTAAGATGGACCAGTTGGTATAATGGTTAAGGTCTTGGCCACCCATGCACAATGTACAAGGTTCGATCATGACCTCCGACCAATGGCTGTTTGGAGTTTGCATGTTCTCCCTGTGTCTCCATGGGGTTTCTCCCACATCTGAAAAACATGCTGAGTGTTTCCATCTCAAACTCACCAATGAATGGAGCTGTGGGCAGCAGCACAGACTCTACATGGTGCCCTATAGGGGGAAGAGTTGTACAGACCAACCACTTTGGGCATCTACTATGGTGCGCAGTATCCTCAAGATAGGAGAATATAGATCACAGACTGTGCACCGTGGCAGGGCTAGCCACTCAATGGTGTAAAATATGGCTCTTGGTGATTTAGTCATGTTGACTAATGTCACCAAAATGGGCATGGGTAGTTACTGGTGATAAGTGGGTTGAGGACCCAGCCTACTCTGACCTACGCCAGGGACCCTTGCTAATGGTGGGAGGGGTATATATGCCCCTATTAGCCAGTGTGTGCCCACCATAAAGCCCAGCAGCCCTGGGTCAATAAGCTAATGGCCGGCTGATGTCTAGTTACCCAGCCTGGGTTACCTGGGATAGCTCTTTTGAGCAAAAGCTGGACGTAAAACCAAACAACCTGCCAAACCTGAACTGAGAATTGCTACACTTAATGTAGGTTCACTGACAGGACACAGCTTGGAAGTGGATGACATGATGATATGGAGGAGGCTGGACATCCTTTGTATCCAAGAGATGAGATGGAAGGGCAGTGCAGCAAAGCCACTTGGCTTGAGATCCAGATTCTACTATGCAGGAGGGGGACAGGCTAGAAATGGTGTAGGAATTGTGGTGAGAGAGAAGCTTCAGAAGGCAGTTAGGGATATCATCAGAATTAATGACAGACTCATGGCAATCAAACTCCAGTGTAATGAAAGGGCAGTATTGATAATCTCAGCCTATGCCCTATAGCACTGTTGTGATAATGAAGAAAGAGTACATTCAGACAGCAGTTGCAGGGCAACATAAATTGGTGTTGAAAATGGGTGACTTGAATGCACATATCAGGACAGACAAAACAGGATAATGAGGACTGCCTGGGTCCACATGGGTGGGGCAACAGGAATAAAGAAGGAGAAGCCATTCTAGACATCTGTCCTTCTGTCTGGCAAATGGCTTGATAGTAGCCAACACATGAAAGAGAGACAGTCACAAGATCACATACAAGAGTAGCCAACATGCAATTCAGGTAGACTTCCTCCTAGTAGGAAAAGGCAATGGGGTAGAATCCATGATTGCAAAGTCATCCCCAGTGAAACAGTTGGCCCACATAAACAACTAGTTGCCATAATTAGCTGCAAGCAGGGATCAGAGAAGGCTCTAAGATCAACAGAAACCAGATTGAAGACCTGGAAGTTGACTGGAGAGAAAGTTCAACAGTTCAAGGAATTACTCAGGGCTCTAGCAACCCAAGAAGAGGAGGAAATAGGTGGAGATGAACAAAGAATGGCAGCGCCTAACAACAGCATGTGTTAGGACTACAGAAAAGATGTGTGGCTGAGTCAGGTATGGAAATAAGGTACATAAGGAAATATGGTGGTAGAATGCAGAAGTCCAGGAAGTCATCAAAAGAAAGAAGGAATGCAGGAAGAAGTGGGAGATAGAAAAGACTGACCAGGCTAGGAAGGACTACTGGTTGGTTAACAAAGAAGTTAAGAAAGAAGTTGCAATAGCAAGGAACTGGGTATCAGAGGCACTCTACCAACTTCTGGGAAGTGGCTCTGTAAATGGCACAAAGAAACTATATAAAGCTGTACCCACCCCCCCCCCCCAGTAAGGAAGCCTCCATGAAAAACTTCTCCAAAGCCAACTTCATGCTACTCAAGTCAGAAGTGACAAACTTCATGACACCCATACAGACGGGAACTGAAAGTTCGACTGCTGAATCCTACACTAAGGCACTGTACGAGCACATCTACTCATGCATAAATCGTGCCACCCCAAATAGAACCAAGATGCTCTCCTCCAAAAAAAGGAAGCCAATCTGGTGGTCCCCTGCCATAAACAAACTTTACAACAAAAGGAAGAAACTGTTACAAAAAAGGAGGAAAATACCAGGATGCAAAAAACTCCCTTACCAGCCTCAGTAAGAAGCTGAGATCCCTCATAAAATCCTCCAAAGCTAGTTACAAAAATAAAATTGCCAAAGATTCCAAAGACAACCACAAGGCATTCTATAACTATGTCAAAAATCTAAATGGCAATGCTCAGATCTGCTCTGAGCTACAAGAGAATGTCATTAAATATACTGATCCCAAGGATATTGCCAATATCCTGGCAGATCAATTCAGTGCCAACTTCACCACCCTCTCACCCCCTAAACGGCCCATATCAATACCAGAAGATTGCCAAATTCCGGTAATAATGGGCACACACATAAAAAATGCACTCTCCAAAGCAAAGAATATAGCATCCATGGGACTAGATGACATCCTGGGCTGTACTAATCTGGGCTGAACTAATAAATGAAATGGCACCTCACCTAAGTGTCATGTTTAATCATAGCCTCACCTAAGACTTCGTGCCCACTGAGTGAAGCACAGCTACAGTTATCCCACTCTACAAGGGGGGATCCAACTTGGATTCCGGGAACTACTGCCCCATCAGTCTGACAAGCCTGATCTGCAAGGCCATGGAACGTATTATCATGGAACTTATAAACAAAGACATTGGCAACCTTCAAACACTAGACCCCACCCAGTTTGGGTTCATGAAGGGCCGATCTTGTCTCCTGAACCTGATTGACTTCTTCGAATGAGTCTCCAAAGCCGTGGACGAGGGTAAGGCCATCCACACAGCCTATCTGGTCCTTGCCAAGGCCTTTGACATCATCCCCTACTCTGGAATCATAGCTAGACTTACTAAGCTGGGCATTAATCCCTACGTCATTCGACGGGTTGCCAACTGGCTTACTGACAGAACCCACACTGTAACAGTACCGACTCCAAATCCAGCAACAGACAAGTGACAAGTGGAGTACCTCAGGGTTCAGTCCTGGGACAGTTCTTGTTTGGCATCTACTTCTCTGAAGTACAGGCCAACACTAAGGGGCTCTGGCTAACAAAGTTCGCAGATGACTGCAAACTGGGAGCCATTACTGAATCCCCAAATGATGAGGATACTCTACAAAAGGGCCTTACAGAAACAGATGCTTGGTGCCAGAGCCATGGGCTCAAGCTCAATGCCAAGAAATGTATAGTTATCCCCTTTAAGAAAAAACATGTACCCGTGAATTACCACATAGGTGGCAGTACAAAAGTGTGATAAGAGACTTAGGGACACAGATGGACAGTGGTCTTACCTTCGATAACCACATCGCCATAAGAGTCAAGAAATCCTTCTATGTGACACAACTCATCACTAAGAGCTTTTCATCCAGGAAACACGAGGTCATTGTCCCACTGTACTCATCCCTCATTAGACCCATTATAGAATACAGCCCCCCCATTTTGGTATGTACCTCTGAAGATATCTGCAGCAACTGAAAAGGCCAGAGAAATACCTCACTAAAAGAATCCCAGACCTAAAGCAGATGCCCTACGCTGACTGCCTTAAAAAACTCCAGCTATACTCTATCACATCTCTGCTTAACATACAAGGCCATGTCAAACCCAAAGCTGTTGGACATGCTACACTTAAAGAAATCCCAATCCCTCAGAGCCACATGCTCCAGGGATTTAAACCTTGTCATCACAATAAACAAAACATGCTGGAGGGATAGGTTCTTGACCCAGAGACTCCCCAGACTCTGGAATAGACTCCCCATGCATGTCAAGCAGAGCGCCTCTTTGGCCCTCTTCAAAAGGAACCTTGATGATTGGATGGGAGAAAGGAAATTCACCTCAGGATCACATCATTCGCCCTGCTAGACAGGGGTCCAGGGAAGTAAACAGTGTGGGAAGAAGTAGTCAGGGAATTGTTATGGCTAGGCTTGTATAGGCCCTAGGGCCGATAGCCTAGTACCAACCTATGAACCTATAAAGTTGCACGGCAAAGACAGAAAGATAAAGAAGATAGACACCCTTCATAAGGGATGCCAGCAACAACCTGCTCACCAGTCCAGAGGACATCAAAGGCAGATGGAAGGAGTATTTCCAGTAGCTTCTGAATGAAGAAAACCCCACAGAAGCTGTACTGCCCCAGAGACAGCCTACAATGAGATCAGAGGAGGAGCCCACCCTAGAAAAAGTAAGAATAGCACTAAGGAAAATGAAGTCAGGGAAAGCAGCAGGCTCAGATGAGGTCACAGCAGATATGATAAAGATGCTGAGTGAGACGGGAGAAATGGCTCCTGAGGGTACTAATAGCAGTGTGGAGAGAAAGGCATATCCCAGATGACTGGAGAATAAGCATACTTGTGCCAGTGTGCAAGAATAAAAGGGGACATCCACAACTGTGGGCAGTACAGAGGCATCAAACTCCTATCTCACTGCATGAAAGTTCTGGAGAGAGTGATTGATAAACAATATGCAGAGCAGTTGAATGCAAGATGGGAGATGAGCAGTTCGGATTCAGATCAGGATGCAGCACAACTGACCTGATGTTTGCAGTGAGACAGATATTTGAGAAGACGCTAGAGATGAGGAGAGAGTCCAACTGGGCATTCCTAGACTTGGAGAAAGCATATGACAAGGTCCCAAGAAAGCTGATCTGGGCAGTACTGCGGTGGTTTGAAGTCCCAAAAACATTGGTAGAATCAGTGCAGGCTATGTACAAGGACCCAGTGACTCAAGTACAAACAGTGTTCAGTCTCACAGAGGGGTTCCCAGTGGGAGTAGATGTACACCAGGGTTCAGCTGTGAGCCCAGTGCTCTTCATACTGGTGATGGACTACATTAGCAAACAGGTCGGAGAGGACAGATCAACAAAGTTGCTGTTTGCAGATGATGTGGCAGTACAGGCAAACTCTGAGCTACAACTTCAGCAAATGATAGGAGAATGGAATGCAAAACTGAAGGCACATGGGATGAAACTAAGCACAGATATGGTGGTAATGGCAGCAAATTGGGGAAATCAGAAGAAACTAAGAATAGAGATAGAAGGGAAGATAGTGGAACAGGTAAAAAGCTTCAAGTATCTGGGAGGAGTAGTTGAGGGGAAGGGTAGTCTGAATAAAGAGGTCAAAGCTGGAATCAGAGGGGCTGCAGCCAACTGGCATAGAGTGTCAGGTGTAGTCTATGACAGAAGAATATCAAAGAAGCTGAAAAGTAAGGTGTACAAGACAGTGGTGTGACCAGTACTACTGTATGGTACAGAAACCTGGGCAGTAAAGGCAAAACAGGGGTCCTAGGACTGATCCCTGGGGAACGCCACTTGTAACCGGTTTAGAGTCAGACCTAGCTCCCGCAACTCTTTCCATGTGGGTTCTGTTCGTGAGCCAGTTGGCAACCCATCTCGTGACGTAGGGGTTATGTTCAGGCTGGTGAGCTTGTCTATAATACATGAGTGGGGAATGGTGTCGAAGGCCTTTGCAAGGTCTAGGTAGGCTGTGTGGACCGGACCACCTTTCCCTTGTCTATAGCCTTGGTAACTGTCTCAAAGAAGTCCACCAGGTTTAGGAGGCATGATCTGTATTGGAAAGCAATGCTTTCATATTTGGTAATTAGCTGTATCTACAAAAGGATGGCGTAGCTATGGGCACCTCATGTGCCAATAGCTACGCCAACATTATAATTGCTGTATGGGAAGAAGAGCATATTCTAAATGGGCCCTATAATCATTCTATAGGGTTCTATTGGAGTTTTGTAAACTTCCTTTTTGTTGGCTTAGGTTGGCCCTCAGGAAATTCTAGAGCTATGTTATAATTATTTCAATTGAACTTCTACCTTCTTAAAATTTACTATGAAATACTCCCGGACCTCAATTGATTTTTTTTGATTTTAAAATAGACCTGACCGATGAAGGCAAAGTCAGCACAGGAGTATTTAGGAAGGAATGTTACAGAAACACGCTTTTACACAGAACCAGCATGCATCCATAACATATTTTTAATAATATAATTAGAGGTCAAGGAATGAGAGTTTCTAGACTTAGTGCTGAGCAAGAAGGGTTTGGCAGAGAAATATCATTGTTGGAAAGTAGATTTGTGCATAGAGGATATAAGAAAAATACAGTCTGTAGGACTTTGAGTCAAGTTAAGAACTATAGAACAACAGGCAAGCCATATTTTTCGGATAATATAGAACCAATTGGTAATAGTAAGGAGAAGCAACGCAATCTAGTTAGAATGCCGATAATGTTAAACTTGTATTGGATATTTATAGGAAATATTGGACGATACTAGCAGCGGACCCAGAAATTAGAGTAGGGACACAGCCAACTTTTCTATATAAGAATATTAGGTACTTACGTATTATCGCAACCACAACTGGAGCAGGAGAAGCGGCTCATTTCTAAGCCCTTCTCCTGCCGAAATGTGTTGGTAAAAATTTGCAAGTGTGTGTCACTGAAGGTATCTGTCATTACAGTGACTTTCCTATATGGGGAAATGAAAGGCTAAACAATTTACCGTTGTCAACCAAGTCGAGAACATGTAAGTAATGGTAGCTGTTGACAGTTGTACACTTTCTAAGAAACTTTTTAATGGCAATGTGTAAAATTTGTCTGTATTTTGGGGGCCTTTGACACACCATTATTTAACAATTTCCACCCATTTTATCTGGTAACCACCTGCCAGGTATGCGAAGCAATAGCAATACCCAGCTCCCATGATGTGACATCACTAACTGCAGTTGGTATGGTGTCTTGCTTGCCGACGTTGTCTTGTTGGCACTCTTTGGTTTTACTTCTTTACCCGTGTACACCGCTGCACTAATTAAGCCATACAACATGCATTGCAGGTTCAGCCTGCACATGTATTTCTCTTTTCATGATATTTAAAAGAAAGTGAATCAGAACTCTTACAACCGCACATTGCAGGTCATCCCAACACAAGTTGACTCATTTGTGTGGCAATTCTGACAGTCTAGGTTCCTGCTTTCGGCCATAAGCAAAGTCACAGCTTTTATTATTGAAATTCCCTCAGTCAATTGCTTATGTTTCAGTACAAAGTACTGAGAAACTGGTCCACTGTGCAGATGCATCGCTACTTACGTATTATCGAGTTGTTGAGAATGTGGTTGTGATAATACGTAAGTACCAAATATTATTAATATGAAAAGAATGCTATGTTATCCAAAGCAAGGTGAGATAAAAAGAGCCAATGATAGTTTAAAAATTACAAAGCCATCTAATAAATGTAATTATTGTCATTATATAGATAGTTCGGATAAATTTCTCCATCCGGACTTTGGAAGAACCTTTTGGTTTCATACTGAAGGTACATGTGATACAGAACACATAGTATACTTAGCTTATTGTGAAAAGTGTTCTGTTTTTTTCTATAGGTAAGACAGATAGGAACTTCAAATTTGGAATTAGGGAGCATCTTTATGATATTCAAAGAAAGGTTATAACGAATGCTCTTGCTAAACACACTATGAACAATATAGGTATACATAATTTTAAATTTATGTTAGTAGAAAAGAGCAGAATAAGTAATAGAATGGGGGGATATTAGAAATCAGACAGAAGTCAATGAAACAAAGTGGATAGTTAAATTAAGAGCTGACATAGGGAAGGGACTTAACGATAAAGTTCCTATTAAGCCAATACTTAAAGCAAGGCCACTTAGATAAATGAAAACAATACTTTTTGTTTATTGCTCTATGTTATTCTTTCTTAAAATAATTTTTTACCTGTTGCTTTGCATAAGCTGTTTTATCTATGTTTTTATACAAGTGTTTGTGCATGTGCTTTTCTACACATTTTTCTATGAGTTTTACATAGATGTTTGTATGAGTACAATGCATATGCCTTTAAGGCACCTTTCATTTATATTGTGTCCAATTAAGGAGCTCTTATTTAAATTGAAGCTGCTACAGTGTTTGTTAGAATGTCTGAGGAAGCAGTGGGTTTCACTGTGAAAGCGCTTACATATTTTTACCTGTGAATAAACTACATTTCGAACTGGAACACTGCCGTTTGTTTTTCCTGGTGTCATTCACACTGATTTTACTTGGAACTTTTGTTTTTGTGAACCAGGCATTTATCTGGGAGATTTTGTTTTTATTTTTCTGTTTGATATGTGTATATACCTTTAAGAAGCTATCCAGGGGCTTGTACAGGTGTATAAATACTGAGCATGTGCAAATCAGACTGCCATTTTTATAGTTAGCTGTTGAGTTGTAAGCATGTATGTATGTAAGCTCTGTCTGTTAACTAGTTCGTTCCTATTTAATGATGCTGCTATCCATCCTGATGTGTTTGTATGCATTAAAGCATCCGAGCCTTCTTGTTATATGTGTAAGAGAGGAACGAGTGTACTCATACAAGCTGCATGGATTAAATGCTCTTCATCCTAGGATAAATCTGTAGGACAAAAATTCTGGCAGAAATTACTGACTTTAGCCATCAGGTAAAGGAAAGGTGTCATGTTACACATGCTAGTGCATTTGCTGTTCAGCCAAGAAATTGCCTTTTATGTATTTTGCCTAGCTGTTTTCCTGTAGCCTGGCTCTGTTAGCTAACTATAACCTTCTCCCCCATTTTCTTCAGTGTGTGTGCTGCACTCCATTAAATTAAACTATTTAACGGTCTCCACAGGTGTCATTTCAATTGAGTCACTGCCTGCTAACACTATCTGTAGTGGTGAGTAAACTTCTCAATACATCTTAGGTTCATAGGTAGGTACTAGGCTATCAGCCCTAGGGCCTGTACAAGCCTAGCCATAAAGATTCCCTGGCTTTTGCCACCCAAACATTATTTTCCTGCGCCCCTGTCGAGCAGAGTTACAGAAGTGATCCCCAGGTTGAATTTCCTATCTACCATCCAGTCATCAAGATTTTTCTTAAAGAGGCCTAATGAGGTGCTCTGCTTGACATAAATGGGCAGTCTGTTCCAAAGTATGAGGATTCTCTGGGACAGGAACCTATCCCTCCAGCATGTTTTGTTTATTGTGGTGACAAGGTTTAGGTCCCTGGAGCGTGTGGCTCAGAGGGATTGGGATTTCTGTAAGTGGAGCATATCCAACAACTCTGGGTTTGACATGGCTTTGTATGTTAGGCAGAGATCACCTCTGAGAAGGCGATATGCGATGGAGTAGAGCTGGAGTTTTTTTAGATGGTCTGCATAGAGCATCTGTTTGAGCCCGGTGATCCTCTTTGTGAGGTATTTCTGTGGCCTCTCCAGTTGTTGTAAATGTCTTGTGATGTACATACCAAATGGGGGGGTTGTACACTATAATAGGTCTGATGAGGGATGAGCAAAGAGGAACAATGACCTCCTTTTCTCTGGATGAGAAACCTTTTGTGATGAGGTGTGCCACATAGAAGGATTTCCTGACCACTGTGGCGATGTGGTTATCAAAGGAGAGACTACTGTCCACCTGCGTCTCTAAGTCTCTTATCACACTTTCAGTGTTAAGTGGATTGCCTTCCATGTGGTCATGGGCCAAGGGTTTTTCCCACAGGGGATGACTATGCATTTTTGGCATTGAGCTTAAGGCCATGGCTATGACACCAGGCATCTGTCTCAGTGAGGCCCTTTTATAGAATGTCCACATCATTTGGGGATTCAATAATGGCTCCCAGTTTGCAGTCGTCTGCGAACTTTGTTAGCCATAGACCCTCTGTGTTAGCCTGAACTTCAGAGAAGTAGATGCTGAACAGGAGTGGACCCAGGACTGAACCCTGTGATACTCTACTTATAACTGGTCTGGAGTCAGATTTGGAGTCGGCTACTTTCACAGTGTGGGTTCTGTCACTGAGCCAGCTGGCAACCCATCCCGTGACATAGGGATTTATGCCCAGTTTAGTGAGTTTATCTATGATACCAGAATGGGGGATGGTGTTGAAGGTTTTGGCAGGGTCCAGATAGGCTGTGTGAACCACTTTACCCTCATCCATGGCTCGGGTGACTGCTTCAAAGAAGTTAATCAGGTTTAGGAGGCATGATCTGCCTTTCATGAATCTAAACTGGGTGAGGTCCACAGTTTAAAGGTTACCTATGTCTTTGTTTATAAGTTCCATGATGATACATTCCATAGCTTTGCAGATCAGTCTGGTCAGATAAATGGGGTGGTAGTTCCCGGGGTCCGTGGTGGATCCCCCCTTGTGGAGTGGGTTCACCATAGCTGTGTGCCATTCAGTAGGCACAAAGACTGTTGTAAGGCTTTCATTGAACATGGTACTTAGGTGGGGTGCCAGTTCATTTTGTAGTTCAGGCAGAACACAGCCTGAGATGTTGTCTGGTCCCATGGATGCTGTATTCTAGGCTTTGGAGACTGCGACCATGATTACCGGGACTTTGTATTCTTCCAGTACTGAGATGGGCCCTTTAGGGGGTGAGAGGGGGGTGAAGTTTGCACTGAACCTATCTGCAAGGATGTTGGCAATATCAGTTGCTTCTGAATATTTAGTGTCATTGCGCTGTAACTCAGAGCAGACCTGAGTGTTGCCATTGAGATTCTTGACATAACTATAGAATGCCTTGTGGTTGTCTTTAGAATCTGTGGTGATTTTGTTTTCATAACTAGCTATGGATAATCTTATGAGGGATCTCAGCTTCTTACTGAGGCTGACAAGGGAGTTTTTCCAATCTTGGGATTTTACTCTTTTTTTGCAACAATTTCTTCCTTTTGTTGTAGAGTTTGTTTATGGCAGGGGACCACCAGATTGGCTTCCTTTTTTTGGAGGAGAGCATCTTGGTTCTATTTGGGATGGCACGGAACATGCACTCGTGTATGTGTTCATACAGTGCATTGATGTAAGATTCAGCAGTCGTACTTCTACTTTCTGTCTGCATGGGTGTCGTGAAGTTTGCCACTTCTGTCTTGAGAAGCATGAAGTTAGCTTTGGAGAAGTTTTTTATGACGGTTACCTTAATGGGGGTGGGGATGGGATGAAGACATCTAGGGTGATTAGCTTATGGTCGGATCTGACCAACAAGGAGCTGACCTCTGGTGTGGAGCATCAGTTGTCCATGTTGGTGATGACCAGGTCCAGGATATTAGTGCCCCTGGTGGGGGTATGGATAGGTTGATCTAAGGCATTGGAATTTATGAATTGCAAGAATCTTTGGGCAAATGTGTTGGTACATGAGTAGTTTTCCCAGTTAATGGCGGGGTAGTTTAAGTTACCCAGTATTAGGGTATTTGGTTGTACCTTAATATTTTCCAGTATGTTAAGACAAGTGGAGTGGGAATCATGGGGCATGGTGGGGGATCTCTAGCAAGCTACAATTTGGATTGCAGTCTTGCCTAGTGTTAGTTGCACATGGGGAATCTCAGATGCATTATGTTGGGCAACTAGCCTGGAGGTGTGGATATCCTTGGTGAATATGGACACGCCTCCACTTTAGTGTTTTGGTCCAGGTTAGGTAGCTGAAAGGTGTGGTATGAAATGTAGCCTGGTATTACAGGGGTGCTCTCTGGAGCCTTGAACCAAGTCTCTGTCACTGCACAGATATCGATGTTCTCCATTTTGAGGAGTGTCTTGAGTGAGTGCATTTTGAGGTTTAGACTTCTAGCATTGAATAGCATTACCCTCAGTTTTTGCTTGCTTGTACCTGTTACGGTGGTCATTTTTGTCATTTGAACCCTGCCTAAAAAAGGCACTATATGGGGTGGCAAGATCCTTTGCCAGTATCTGGAATCCCAGTGGTGATAGGTGCAGGCCATCTCTGGCAAAGTATTGTGGTCTGTCAATAATGTCATCCCAGGCAGACAGATACTGGATCCCCTTTGAATGACACCAGAAGCTTAGCCAATTGTTGAAGTCAATCATTTTGTCCTTGTACTGTGGTATCATTCTGGGTGATGGCAAGATGCTACTCAGGGCTAAGGTCATACCTGCCTGGGCTGCAAGATCCGAGAGCTCCTCCATGTCTCTTTTCATGTAGTCCAGGGAGGTACATCTCAGGTCATTCACTCCAACATGGACAATGACAGAGTCGTATTTGTACTTGTTGTGGAGTGACCTGAGTGCATGCATTATATGGCAGATACTGGCACCTGACAGGCAGCTGACTGTAATTTTCTCCTTGTTTAGCCTGGTGAGTGGGACATAAGTGTGCCTGACTATAGAGTCGCCTATGGCTAGTGTGCTGGGTATGTCGTTTTGCCTTGGGGCTGAGGTTGAATGGCACACTAGTTTTGTGAGCTATGTGTCGCTTGGGTTGTGTTGGGGGGAGGTGGTTGTTTGCGTTTCAGGTTCAGCGGTCTCTGTTGCTTGGGCAGATTTTTATTAAGAACCTCCATGAATGTAGGTGTGTGGCTAGTGTTAATATGTGTGGGTTTTGGTGGTGTAGGTTTTGAAGGACTATGGGTTGTGCATGGTGTGGTACAGGTGTTTACCTTCTCCTCTTGACTGACTAGTCCAGTCTTGGCTGGAGAGAGCTTGGCTTCCAGCTTGGCTATATAAGTGCATCTTTCACAGGTTGTAGTGTTGGGTGGTAGGAGGAGAGGGTTGTCAGTGTAAATGAGGCAATTGCTACATTGCCCTAAGATGCCCAGATTCACCAGGTGGACAGGAGAAAACACCGGGAGCTGACCCTTAGACATGCCTGGATAGGTGCTTGTTTATTTAAGTACTAGAATTGTTTTCCTCTTTACTTAGAAAGGAAAGCGGAGTGCTGTAGCAATTTAAGGAATATCTAGTACTTACACGAGTTCTAAGCAAGTGCTGAGCCAAAGAATCGGGTTTGAGTGCTCAAACAGGAAAAACTGGCTAGCTCTCAGGGAAAATTTGAAGAGCAGACTTTCTGGCTCTGGTAATAGTTTAACCCTAGCTAAACAGCACTGTGTGATGCGCAAACATGGGTTTTTAAGCCAGAAAGTTGAAAGGGATAGAAAGCAACCCCAAACGGCCAGTGAAGTACAATTCCTGAGCTGGAAACCACTCCTCTAGTGACAGATAGACAGCTCAATGCTTACCATTCCCACTGATAAGCAGAAAGACTTTCCTTTACCCCAGTCAGGTCTGGACAGCTCAGAAACACAAAATAAAGTCCTGAAACCAGCAAATCTGGGATCTGGACTATTCTAGTACAGAAAATTGCAGGAAACGATAGAATTTTTTTATTTTTTTTTTTAGGTTAAATTAGGCAGAAAATGCAATTAAACAGTATATAGGCACAGAAAAGGCTATCACACTTTAGTGTGTAGCCTACAACAGTAAATACAGTTTAAACTTTGAATTTAGGCAAAAACAAGTGCACAAACAGTAAAACTATTTAAAAAAAAAACAGTAAAAATAGTAGCAAGACTACTTTAAAATGTCTTTTAGAAGTGCAGCTAGCAAAAACAGTGAAAAAAAGCCAAAAAGGTACTTATAATCAGCAAAAAGTCTCTCTTCCTCCTTTCTGGTGCTGTAGTAGTCTGCAGGATACCCAAACAGGATCCGCTGAGCTAAAACAAGCGCAAACCCATGTAAACATGGGTTTTTAAGCCAGAAAGTTGAAAGGGATAGAAAGCAGCCCCAAACAGCCAATGAGGTACAATTCCTGAGCTGTAAACCACTCCTCTAGCAACAGATAGGCAGTTTAATGCTCAGCGCTAGAAGACACATATCCTCCATACTTCACAAATGTCTCAAATGTCAGACACTGAGAGGGAGACACCAGCAACAACAGATGACAACTGTCCCAACTGACAGGCTAAGCACAGAATCACAGATTACTCATGTTGGTATGGATGTTTTTGGCCCCTGGTCTGTAGCAACTCAAAGAACTTGTCACGGAATTGTTAACAACAAATGTTGGGCCATACTGTTTACTCATCTCAGCATTCGTGCTGTGCACATTGAAGTCGTAGAGTCTATGGAGGCTTCATGTTTTATTAATGCCTTCAGAAGATTTCTCTCTATAAGAGGACCAGTAAAGCTCCTAAGATCGGACTGCGGAATCAACTTCACAGAGGCAAACAATGATTTGGAAATAAGGAAATTCTTAATTAGCAAAGGGTGTGACTGGAAGTTCAATACTTGTGATAAACCGAGATTCTGCCAGCCCAGCTAGCTGGAATTTTGTAAATAATTATATGTCACTTGAAAATATTAATATGATTTATATAGAAATGTGACACTGCCAGCCCAGCTAGATAGAATTTTGTAAATAATTATATGTTATTCATGAATAGTAATATTATTTGTATGCTTGCCTTAAAAATGTAAGAAAACTATATGTTCTGTACTGAGCTTCAAGATTGTAACCACAGTGCACCCTGCTGAAAAAGAGCAGACGTATATAAACAATATGCCAATGCAAATGGATGTTTTCATAGTAGAAATTGGGACATACAGCGTTAACTTGCAAAACCTCAAGAAAATAAGCTGATAAGTAAAGAGTTTTACAATGCGTTATAAAGTTAGTTTATCTCAGCTAAGAGACAGGATGTTTAGGCTAGGAGCTTCTTTCTATTGTCTGGAAACAGAAGTAATTACAGGTTTCCAAGGTAATTGTTTTATGACTTTCAGTTTCAGGCAAGCTTCTAAGAGAGAATTGTTAGCTTCTGCCAGATACATATTTTTAACAGAGACATGTTAAAAGTTAAGTTCCTGCTAGCCTGGGGAACTTAGGCAGAGGTGACAAGAATGATGTAATTTGAGATGATTCAGCAGTAATGTGTATTATTAATTTAAGAACTATTTTCAGAGAGAAAGTGCATTTTGTATTTTGTTCTGGATCTGACATCACCAGCACATGCCTTGCTCTGTAAGTTATTTAAAACATAGTTTCTATTACAGATAGATAGGTATATAGCAAGATTAGTGTAGATGTTTTCTATATTTATATGAGACTGTCCTACAATGTTGTTTTAAAGTATTTCCTGTGATTCTGAACTCTATTGCCATTGCGTTGAGTTAATAAGTATTCTCTTGTGCTTTTATTGTTTATTATTAAATATATTTAAACCTTTTAATTGTGGCTGGTTTTGTGTATAGATAATTAAGCTCTTAGAGTACTGCTTATGCATTTGTTGACATTTTATAGGCCACTCCTAAATAGCCTCAGCCTTGGACATATTAACCATTTGGATAATAGTAACATTACACAGTAGAATTGGACACCCTTTGGTAAGGGCCTTTATAGTAGCTGATAAGGGTGGTTGGTGGCAGGTGGTACTTCCGTATAATCTGGGCAGAAGGTGGCATAGCTAGAGAACCTGTGCCAGCCTTCCCCAGGAGTGTTTGTGCGTTTGTATATAAATCAAATCTCAAAGTGCGTGTGTGTGTGTGTGTGTGTGTGTGTGTGTGTGTGTGTGTGTGTGTGTGTGTGTGTGTGCATCTGCATGTGTGTGTGTGTGTGTGTGTGTGTGTGTGTGTGTGTGTGTGTGTCAGCTACGTGGGCAGGGACACAAAGCACTGGTTGGACAGAGAGGGTCCTGGAGATTTTAGCTTGACCACTCAGCTGAGATCTGAACCATATAGCTGTGCCAGTGGGGAGTCTTATTGGGGATCTGGAAAGAGAGAGAGAAACCAGCCCCAGAATGACTGTGATCTCTGTGTGCTCTTGAGTGAAATTGTAATTTACTGTGTGTGTACTTGTCATCCTCCCAATGTGCATGTCCCTCACTGGTGTTATTGGCTCCTTGATTACTGGGCCAGTGCAGGGGTGTCACACTCCTCATTTGTCTCACATGGAAGGTTCTTGGGAACGCATGATTGGGATAATTCGAAGTATCCTAGTTCAAATCTTCCAAACTCACTCATGAGATCTTAACTACCTTTCTGGCAGAGATCTCTGCCATAATCAACACCAGACCACTAGTTCCAGTGTCTGTGGATCCAGATTCTCCATTGTTGCTCAGTCCAGCTACTCTGCTCACTCAGAAAATCGGAGTAGCGCCTGCACTTTCAGGGGACTTTAACTGCTCTAATATTCATAGATGACAATGGAAAGAAGTTCAACACCTTGGTATTATGTTCTGGAGTCACTGAAAGAAGGAATACCTTTCCACTCTTCAAGGTTGCAGTAAATGGCAAGTCGATAAGGTGAATTTAAGAGTAGGTGATGTGGTTCTTCTTAAAGACAAAGATGCTCATCGTAACCACTGGCCCATGCCACTCATTGCACAAACTATGCCCAGTAATGATGGAAAGTTTCGAAAGGTTGAGGTCAGGGTAATTAAGGAAGGTTCAGCTCGATTTTTCTTCACACCTGTCACAGATCTGGTGTTACGTCTTTTCAAGCATGAAAACTCATCTTCAGATTCTGCTACCTGAAACTTTAATCTGTTCCTGTTCTTGCTTGCCCAGGTCATTCATTATGATGTTTGCATTTATCCTCTTGCTCTCCCCCCCCCTCTTGTTTTTCAGGTTCCAGAGGATAAAGAGGCTCCAAATATATCATGGACTTAATGTTTATTGTTATTGCTGTTTGGTGAAATCTAAAGATTTCGGGCGGGGAGTGTCCTGTTACACATGCTTGTGTATTTGCTGTTCAGCTAAGAAACTGCTTTTTTTGTATTTTGCCTACCTGCTTTCCTGTAGCCTAGCTCTGTTAGCTACCTCCACACTTCTCCCCCATTTTTTTCCGTGTGTGTTAGACTCCATTGCAGCCACATGTCTGTTGCTGGAGTGTGTCAAAGCATCATTATTTGACCTTTTGGAATGTTGTCTTATATTAAGATCTGCACAGTTTGGAAATTAAACTATTTAACGGTCTCCACAGGTGTCATTTGAATTGAGTCACTGTCTGCTAACATTATCCATGGTGGTGAGTAAACATTTCAATAAATCTTGCTACAGATTAGGAGATTACACTTACTATGCACGGCCAAGGGAAGCAGAACAAAAGGTCTACTAGTAATGCAGCCAGGATCCCAACTGCCCAAATCTATGCCAGCAATAGGGATCAGAAAGTGGCTTATCATTTATTTAAAAGTTGTATATATAAATATTCTCTGTACAATATTTTAATTTGAACTGTCTGACTTCTTGGACATTTACATTTAAACAGTTTAATCTTCTTTCATTGGAAAGTCAGTTTATAAACCAGACTGTTTTGTACTTCTTTGTGCTATTTTATTAGTCTTGGAAAATAATTCTTTTACTTGGTCAAGTTTGTTTATATGTTTTAGATGGTGCCTTTAGTGAACTAGTCTTCTGAAATTGATCCAACTAGCTATAAACTAAGCTATATTTATTTTTATATTTTAATTGGTAATTTTAGTCTAAACCGTACGTTACATGAGGTAACATCCATAGTCATTGCTTTTTCCTGTATCTAGAATAATATTCTAATTTGTGAAAGAAATAATCTACAGTCATGCAACTTTGTAAAACTCAGGGTTTTAAATGAACAGTTTGGCCATATTACCACCCAAAGTCTCATTAGCGGACCGGTGATCCGCTGTGGTTCCCCCTAACCAAAGCCGAAAGGCCTTTTTTTACCACCTAAAGTCTGCTTGAGCTGGACTTGATAACTATTGTAATATTTACTAAATGATTCCATAAAGAATACAAAATCCTGATATTCCATTCTAAACCCCAAGGGGGTACAATGTACAACTGGTGATTTTTGTCTTAGTAACCAAAAATAATTCCAGTTGTAAATATTAATTATAATTTAAATCAGAAAAATGAGAAATCAAGTCTCTTCTAGTGGATGTTTTGTTGCTCTGATCTTCAAATCAACTTTTCCTAAAATCATTTTAATTTCTTTAAAAAAACTCATCTGGAGGTAGCTTGTTGAGGAGGAAAAACATGCAAAAATATTTTATGCCATTAGCCCCACATATGACAGATTAATAATAGCTGTGAGATTGTCAGTTTGTTTTACTATACCCATATACATTCCAGTGGTACCAACATCCTAGAAATTGTAATTTCAGAACTTTTTCTACTGTCCTTTTCTCTCAGTATTCAGTTTTAGTAATAAGATTTCCAAGTTCTTTTCATTAACCTTATAACCCACTATGTTTTATACTTAACTGGCTGACTTGATGGGACTGGCAATTAGGGTAACATCATCTGCACAGCTAAAGAAACAAGAGGTTATGGACACTACAGTTTATGGGACATCTGAATATTGCTGAATCAAACAAAGGTTCCATATCTAAAACAAAAAAAGAAGGTGACAATGGACATCCTGACAAATTCCAATGACTTGTGAATACATGATTACCGTTTACAGAAGAAAAACTTCTGGACTGTAAAACATAATACAGTTATATTTAGTAATTGCTCTGAGATTCAAAATCTTTGCAAAGTTTGAAAAATAAACTCCATATTGCCTAAAAATAACACTGGGTAGAAAAATAAATTCCATATTGCCTAAAAAATAAGCCTGAGCATCTACAGCCAAAATGCTGGACCTGGACCCATACATTGTGTTGCTATACATCTGTCAGGGCCATTTGCAGTAAATGATTAATATAAGATAGTTGTTTCCAAAGCATAAAACCAAATTCCTTATCCAAATAACATGAACCATGCATGATAATGAATTATAACTGTTACAATAATTTTATAATCATTGTTTTAATAGTAACGGTGTGCAAACCATAATGTATTTTTTCCTGTTCCTGTTTAAAAAACAGGACTAGCTTAGTTAAACTCTGATTGCTTGGTGAAAACCACTATTGAAGTATATATGTTTTTTTTTTTTTTAACATAATTCAGAATAGATAAGATCGGGTCCAGCAACTTTACCGTGTCACATCCTGTTAACCATCAGTAAGTTCAGTAAGTAAAGTATTTTAAGAAACTCAGTCTGAGTTTTAATTACCTGCAGTCTTCACTCTACGCCACTTAAGGCTGTTTTCTTGTAAGAGACTCTCCCAAAAACTTCATGGAGTTTTAGTGTAAAGTCTCCACACTGCTGATGAGAAGACATTTGCCAAAAAAAAAAAAGCTGAACATCTTAGTTCATGAAGAGGTGCAGAAAATGATTTGAGATATCAGATTGATTAGGTGAGAAAACCACATCTGATGAAACACAATGCTGACTCACTAAAACAGGATGAAGAGCAGGGTGCACTCTCTATAAAGATACTTTTAGACAGATGTGTGGCTTATTTAAAAAAAAAGTCATGATATGATTCCTAACTGATGCAAAGGAATTGCTGTTAATAATTTGCACAGTGTTAGTACCTGGGTAACTCTGCATTCTCTACATTGCAAACAATCCCAAAATGCAGTAAAGCTATTCACTTGTAAAGCTTGAGGACACAGAGCTTGCTCAAGCTCTTACTTGCTGCTCAGGTGTATGCGCAAAGGCTATGTCACATAACTCGTGTATTCAAATGAGACACTGAGGCACGGAATGTGTTCAAGTAATTTATTATACATAAAAACATCAGGAGCTGTAACTGGAACATATACTTCAAACTTCATATGCTTACTGACTGACTCATTACTTTTAACACACTCACATGTGCATCTCCATTCAAGCTTGCACTCACACTGACTGACTATACAAAATGGTACTGATGTCACATGTGCTCAGTAACTTATATGCACGTGCTTCTAACTACAGTGGCTGACTAGGTTCAATATACACACTGATCTACATCCTCCCTCTTTAATTTTGTTCAACATTGCAAATAGGAGAACAAAGACATATTTAAAAGCTAGACATTATTTCAACATTTCAACAAACAAAACTGACCTCAAGTCCAAGTCACTGTGTATTTAAGAGTCGGTCTGAAAATTTTACCCAGTCTGGTTACATAGAAATTCAGACTGGGTTTAGCAACAGGGACAGTCTCTGGGGATTTATTCAAAACTGTAATATCAGGGTTTACATCAAAATTATTTGAAGGAAGCACACTGTCTTTTTCAATTCGAACAATTGACGAGTCACTGTGGGAATTACCTCGGCACAGGCAATTTGCTGCATCACTGGTTCAGAGCAAGTAACACGTCTTTGATTCCTTCTGAACTACATTCCTTCCAATTGTAAGATGTAATATCTCAGTTCCTCACAAATGTTCTTCATGATTTCCACTTGGTTGTATCCTTTGGATGTTTGCATTCTCATAACTTCTCCTTGTAGTAATGGTTTACTGGTCTTATCATAGTACAACTTTTGTGACTGATGTTTTATCAAAAATTGAGCCTTGACCACTCTATTCTTCTTTGCGTTTGGTATTAACAATTGTTTGCTGATTGGAAGAGTTGTTCTAATCTGTCTGGACATCAATCTCTGAGCAGGTGAACCTAGCAAGTTGTCTCGAGGGATGCTTCTGAGATTGAGTAAGTTGAGGAAAACATCAGCACCATCTGTCTTGGATTACTCCAACAAGTGTTCTGTACTCTGAACTGCACATTCAGCTAACCCATTGGATTGTGGATAATCAAGACTACTGGTAATATGAACAAAGCCCCAAGACTCAGCAAATCTCTTAAACTGCTGACTTGTAACTGTGCACCAATGTCAGACATGACTTTGTGCAGACTACCATGGACAGAAAAATGTCTCTTCCATTTCATACTCACTATGCTGGCTGTCGAGCTAGGAAGTAGGTGAATTTCAAACTAATTTGAATAAGAGTCTGCTAACACTAAGTAATGTTGGCCATTACATTCAAAATTATTTGTGGCAATCATTGACCATGGTAATTCAGGAATCTGGTGTAGCTGAACCAGTTCTTTTCATTGATGTGGTTTGGTTGAATTAGTACCTGGGTGACCAAGGTGCAAGATTTTGATATTTTCCTATTGTAATGGTCCAGGAATTACCACTTTTGGACCTTTCATGATGATTCCATCTTCTGTCTTGAGTTCATCTCTGTAAGGAAAATACTGCTGAATGTTTAGTGGTAAACTGGTTTGTCATGTTAGCCATCCTTGACTGATAACATTTTTTAGTTTCTGTAAAATTGGGTCTGAAGCTGTGTGATTTCTCAGTTCATCAAGCCATGATGACAAAAAAGTTCTGACTTCCATTACTTCAAAGTCTGCTGTTTCATTCTCATGCTGTTCTGTCATTTGTCTGGGTGTGCGTAACAAAGCATCAGCAAGGCACAAGTATTTGCCCTT
The DNA here is from genome assembly GCF_019279795.1 of Protopterus annectens. Classification (NCBI taxonomy): domain Eukaryota; kingdom Metazoa; phylum Chordata; order Ceratodontiformes; family Protopteridae; genus Protopterus; species Protopterus annectens. Next base: position 1,085,090,168 of record NC_056733.1, on the reverse strand, counting down.
TTTGTAAACAATATTGAAATTGTACATTTGCAATTTTAACATAATACATTGCAATAATAAGTTCATAGGTTGGTACTAGGCTATCAGCCCTAGGGCCTATACAAGCCTAGCCATAACAATTCCCTGGCTATTTCTTCCCACAATATTTACTTCCCTGGACCCCTGTCTAGCAGGGCGACTGACGTGACCCCTGGGGTGAATTTCCTATCTCCCATCCAATCATCAAGGTTCCTTTTGAAGATGGGGCAGTATACACTGGCTTTTTTAAAATTGTCACTAGTAGTTGGTGATCAGTCTCTGTTTGGATAGGTCTGCCATAAATATAATCATTGAACTTTGAACATGCAATCACTACTGACAAAAGTTCTTTCTCTATATGTGCATAATGCATCTCTGAGTTAAAGTTCTTGATGCATAGGCTACTGGTATGCCTTCTTGAAGATATGCTACACCAAGGCCATACTTTGAAGCATCACAAGAAAGAATTACAGGTTTGTGGACATCATAAAGTCTCAATGTGGGTAGACTGGAAATGTTCTGCTTCAGAACAGCAAATGCTCTTTGGTGTTATTTCAACCAGGACCAGTGTACATTTTTGTGTGTCAGCTCACGTAATAGTGCAGAAAGCTCACTCAAGTCTGGGATGAAGTTTCCTAAATAGTTGACCATACCTAGAAAACATTGTAAAGATGTGACATTCTCCGGAACTGGCATCTCAAGAATTGCTGTTTGCTTAGACCAGTGATGGATAACCTATGACACACGTGTCAAGGGTGACACACCAGCATTCACCAACACCCAAGTTACCAAAGAAACTGAATGAACAAAAATACAAGAAATATGCTACCCAGCACTTATTTATTAAAACACAGCAATAAAAAAATTCATTAATTCATGTTAATCAAATCAAATGCAATGTGTTCCATATTTTTTCAGTTCAATTCAAAATTACTATTAAAAGTAGGGTAATTTTTCTGGTGCAATATTCTAAGCCCAATTATCAGTGCACATATTGTTTTTTTCTCTATTGAAAGTCACTGCTTTTTCTTTTTTTTTTTTCCATAATAAATTTTTATTGATATATATTTTCAAAATACAATAAAATCACACACATAATTCACTACTATTACTATCAAAACTATATACAATATCTACATGAAATGCTTCCATATAAAAATCGTCATTATTCCAAAAAAGAAGACACCAGGGAAGAAAAACAAAGCCAAAACATTTGTAGAAGTACTTTGCATCCATACATATCATACATGTTTTCAAAACATTGTTTCCTCCACATATATATCCAAACTTTAATATATTCCTAATAACAGTATTATGCTAATATCATGTTAAAAACCTTTTCCCATATTTTTGGGTTATTAATATTTTTGTTACTTTGCTTCAGGAGTAATTTATGTGCTAATATATGCTTTATAGCCACAAGCTTGAAATTATCCCATGATGTCTTGTCTGGTTCTAACCAATTTGTAGCTATATATAACTTCATCAGCAAAAAAATATTCATACATATTATAGTTTGTGACCTAGAGAGCTCTCTTGGGGGAACATGTAGAATCATAAATTCCCATGATAACGTTGAACTTTGATAACCCATCTTTTGTAGTTGTGTTCTAAGAGAGTTCCAAAGTTTATATATACACTTGCAGCTCCAGAACATATGAAGAAGATCCGCTGTTTGATTTGTGCAATATGGACAAGTTGAAGAATTCCTAGGATTAAATTTATGTAACCTAAGACGAGTATAATAAGCATTATTCTAAATCATCAACTGCGTTTACATCAACTTTTGAAAAGAGACCGACTTTATTGTTAAATCAATTGCTTTTAATACCTGATTATCTGCTACTGTCATTTTGTTTACCCAATACCCTGACAACAGAATTTCATCCTGGAATTTTAAATCTTTAATTAATTTATTTGTTGTTGTTATAAATTTGACCTCCTGTTGGAGAGCCTGCCACAATCCAGAGCATTTATCCACAATTCCAACTACCGGTTTAAAGTTTTCAAAATGACTCAGAGCAAGTTCTCTGATTTGTCTCATGACAACCATATAACTCTTAGGAAGATTCAATTCCTGCCTAACTTGCGAAGCCGATAAATGAAATTTATTAAAAACATCAATCAGAGTCAAATTAACTATTAATGGGAATTTACTAAGATCGCTCAACTGATTATTTAGTTTAAAATTGGGATTCCTATGGAAAGGCTGAAAAACCATCATATATTGCAACAAGTCTACTGATGGGAATAAATTTTGCAAGGATGACACATATATTTTTAAGTGGTCCATAATCCCATACTTTATCAAACTACTTTTAATAAAAGGGTAAAGCTTTAGGATTTATGTTCCAATCTAGAATATGCTTGTAATTCAAGACCACCCAAGTTGGTATCCACTTTGTACTAATTACCTCGTAATTAGCAATTCTTAAACACCTATTGGCATTCACAATTAAATAGTATACTTCAAAATTCGGTAACTCAAGTCCTCCTCTACTCTTCGGGGTCATTAATTTCTCATACGATATTCTAGTTTTCTTTGGCTCCCAGATAAATTTAGCTAGATCTTTATGAATTTGTTTAAAAACTGTCTTTGTAATTGATACTTGAGCAGACCTAAAGATATACAACATTCATGGTAATATATTAATTTTCACTATTGATACTTTTGCCAATACCGGTAGTCTTAAATTCCTCCATCTGCCACAATCAGCTACTATTAGTTCCCATACTCATTTAATATTATTACTATAAAAGTCCTTATTATCTGTAGAGAAGCTAATACCCAAGTATTTGATATTTTCTCTACATGATATCTTCCCCACCAGGGACATTAATGAAAAAGGTTTAGGGGTTCTTAACGGGAAAATACTAGTTTTCTCCAAATTAATTTTATAATTAGAGACTTCTGAAAATTCGTTTATAACATTTAATATCTTTTCACTATCAGAAATTGGGGTTGTACAATAAATAATAAGATCATCAGCAAATGCCGACATTACTAATTTAGTCCTATAAAGTATTGGTGCATTATGATACAAATTTTGCTTAATATATAAAAATAGAGGTTCTAAATAAAGGTTAAACAATAAGGGGGACAAAGGGCAACCCTGCCGTGTACCATTTTTAATCTGTATTCTTTTAGAATAACTCCTATTAATATATAATGTAGTATATGGATTACTATATAATATTTGTAGTATCTGAATAAATTCCTGTGGCATATTGAAATAAGGCAACACATCAAACAAAAAGTTTATATCCACTCTATCAAATGCTTTCTGAGCATCTATTATAAGGGCATAAATATTAGAGTTGTTTTGTTTAGCACACATCATCATATTATGTAATGTAAGTGTGTTATCACTAGTTTGTCTAGTTGCCATGAATCCAGCCTGTTCCTTAGAAATTAAATGGATCATAATCTTTTTTAATCTACATGCTATAATGGTAGTTAGAATTTTCATATCCACATTTATTAATGCTATTGGCCTGTAATTATCCGGGCTTTGGGGGTCTGAATTAGCTTTATGTATAAAGATTGTTTTTGACGCATTAAGGTAGGGGTCACTCATTTTATTTCTGATTATGTAGTTAAATACATGAGACAATATTTTACCAAAACTATCAGCAAACTCTTTATAAAATTCAATTGTCAAACCCTCAGGACCTGGTGTCTTATGTACTTTCATATGTTGAATTACATATACTATTTCCTCTGAAGATATAGGTTTAATCAGATCACCTTGCAGACTCTCTTCTAATTTTGGAAAATTAATTTTTTGCAAGAATCTTTTATTCTGTTTATGTATAGACCTATCAATTTGACCCTCATAAACCTTGGTATAGATTTTTTCAAAAATATCAATAATATCCTCAGTTTTAGAATACACTGTGTCATTGCATTGTATTTCTGAAATATGTACAGTTGTTTTCGATTGATTTATAATCCTTGCCAATGCTTTTGACGGTATTTGAACATTATTGGCATATTTCACTAAACACCTATGCTCCTGAAGTGTTACTCTACTATTATGCAGCAAGAAGAGATCCCTTTGATATTTCAACATTTCCTTCTCTGTTTGAGCATTAAAATTCTGAATCAGTTCTTTCTCAAGTAGCTTCACTTTTGTTTCTAATTTTTGAATATCATTGTTTTGCCTTTTCTTATAATATGAGGCTTTTTGCAAACGAAATCCTCTAATTTGAGATTTAGCTGCTGCCCATTCAATATCAGGAGTATGTTCCTGAAGCTTCATCCTATCTGTTAAACCTTTCAGATATTTTACAATTCCATCTATTATATCCTTTTTATTTAACAGATTTGGATTAAGTGACCAATTGTAACCTCTATGCATTCTTGTATCTTTTAAATTTTTAGAAAACCTTAACGAAATTTTTGACTGATCCGATAGATATCGAGTATGTATAACCACTACTGGTTCCAAATTAATTAATGCTTTGGATATCAAGAAAAAATCTATCCTAGACCACATTTTGTGGCATGGTGAATAGAAGGTATACTTAATTGCATTATTAATATTATGTGCATAACAAAAGGGGTCATATAATTGAAAATCTTCCTTGAAGTCATTTAATGCTATCCCGGCCTGCTTATTAAATGCTCTTTGTAGACAAGACCTATCCAACTTTGGATTTTGTTAGGTATTCCAATCCCCACCCACAATAAAGTAATAACCATCATACTGTGTTAAGATTGGATATAATGATTTTATTTATTTATTTTACATTTGTTGACCGGGATAGTCCGACTGGATACATGTCCTTTTTCAGCGGAGGCCCGGGGAAAAAAGCTCCACAGACATAACAATATACACGTAGGTTTACAAAATACATACATGAGAATGGAGAGACAGATGCAGAGACAGAAAAAGCTCCACAGACATAACAATATGCAAGTAGGTTTACAAATCCATAGATGAGATGGAGACCTGTCAATGTGGGAATTAGACTCATGGAATGATGTTATGAAACTTTGTTGGTCATTACATGGTGCATATATACTCAAAAGTAAAAGAGGTTTATCAAACGCATTATCCGATAAAATAACATAACACCATCGCCCATTTTGATCCACTTTAGAGTCTAAAATCTTGTCTTTGTATTGAGTTTTAATAGTTATAGCTACTCCAGCACTGTTTGTCTTACCTTCGGATGCCACTACCGCTCTAATCCAGTTCTTTTTCCTAATATCATCCCACTGATCATTTAACAAGTGTGTTTCTTGTAAAAATGCAAACAGTGCTTTGTCCTGTAGCAGTATGTGTAGTAACAGCTTCCTCTTCTTCAAGTTCTGGAGCCCTTTAACGTTCCATGAGTCTAATTCCCACATTGACAGGTCTAATTATCCAATAATAGTATAAAAGGGAAATTATCCAATGGATATGTATTAACTGCATACTAAACATAATCTGAAAGCATTTCCTACATCCCGTCCCCAGCCAGTACCTACCCATTTTACCCCTGGACCAGGACTTATATAGGTCTGGTATGTGAAAAAACATGAACAAGGTTAAAAACACAAACATATTTAAAAGCTTTATGTAATAAAACTTAAAACATTTCCTAAACTTACAACCTATATATTCTAACTTAGCTACTACAAAGTCTAAACTAAACATTCCCTAACAAACACTGCTATTGCTCTACAGCTTATGTTCCAGCTATTAATTAAGCAAATCTCTATTGTAAGGTAGTATTACCATTTAAAGAAAAAAAAATTAATATATTAACTAGCTACTTATACCTACCCCAAATACCTCTTTTGTTACAATCATTATTTATATACCACTTTTATTGAGAGAGAGAAAGAGAAAAAAAAAAAAAAAAAACCAGACAGAAAAAAATAAATGCATCCTACATTATAATTCTGTACCATACACAGTGCCTGCAACTACCAATTGTCAAAGTTTTGCAATTACATGCTTTAGTTCCTAACTATACTGACATTAGTTGTCTGATTAACACCATCCAATAGCCACTATTTACTTATTTATATTCATATATATAGTGCTATACCTTGCACACACTGCAGATACTGTAAAAATATAATTTGGTTCAAAACTATAAGCATAAGGAAAAAGAAACAGGAAAAACAGATGTTATTATATGCTTCAGGTACATATTCTAATGTTATTTACTTGTTAAAAAAAAACATTAACACATTATGTCAGTTCTTTTCAGCTTTTCAAACCAGGAAACCATCAGTAATACTCGTGACGGGGGACCACTTTCGCCGCCGGACCACAGGAAGTGTTACATCGAAATCCACACTCTCAGCTGCATTCAAGAGATTTCCTGTTTACCACTCGACGAAAAAAGTTCGTAGAGGTCATAAAAGTTCGGAAAATGGCCAGCAGACCCTCGGATTATCGCAAACAGTTTTATTGCTTTTACAGAGGCCTAAACGACTTAAGCAGGGAACAAAGGATTACCTAAGCCTCGAAGTATAGTAGATACTGGATCTGACCTCAGGAGCATGCCAGTCTCAACGGAAGTTTCTTTCAGCCCTCTGATGCAGGTAAAACTTTAAAAACCTTCAGAAACACTCCCTTTGCCTCGTTTTTAGTAGAAACAGAGTATTTAATCCCATCCACCATATATGTAAGCACATTAGGATATTTCATCTGGAATTTAATTTTCTTGTCAATCAGAAATTTACAGTATGCAGATAAAGACTGCCTAGCTTGCCTTACTTGCAGTGGTAAATCCTGAGCCAGAGATATTTTATTATTTTTCCACATAACAAAGCCACCATTCTTTTTGCAGTAAAGTATTTTGCTAACATCTTGAAAGTTCAATATCTTAGCATATACAGGTCTAGGCATATTAGAAGCTTGTACCTCTCTCAGTGCTCTGTGTGCCCTTTCGATAACAATTTGTTTCACTCCATCAGCATCATTTAACAAAACTTTAAGTATTTGTGTTATAGTTGGTATTAGCTCTGCATACTGAATATTTTCAGGGATCCCTCTAATAATAATATTATTTCTCCTAGACCTCGCTTCTAAATCAGTAAGTTTGCTTTGCATGGCTTGTAACTCCACATCATGTACCTTTGTTTTCTTCTCCAGCAAGTCTATTTTGTCCTCGGTTTCTGAAATTCTAGCCTCTGTTTTGTCCATTCTCTGCAGCAACTGATTACATGAAACTCCAAAAGTTTGTATTTGAGTAGTCAGTTCCTTTAACGCTTCTTGTATAGGCAATAAAGCATGTTTGATATCATCCATGTTCAGTGGCTGATCAGATTTAGATCTAGTCTCTGGTTTCTGTTGTTCCTGCTGTCTAGTAATTCTTTGTTTTTTCGCACTCCCATCCTTTACTGGTGACTGTAATTCCGACAGCTTTGTTTTGGTAGTAGTTGTTTCCATGCTTTTTCCTTCTTGTGACATTTTCCTTTCCCCAAGCTGACAGGTAAAATGAAGAATGCAGACAGTCCTTTGTTTATTTCTCTCTTCAGAGCTAGCTAATCACTTGGAATCCTGATAGATAAAGACTTTTTTTTCCACTTTTTTCCCTGGTTATAGATTAATTAAGTGTAGATGCATCTTTTTTTACTTTAATTTGATGTTCAAACCTCTTGGTATCGACTCAGGTTACAGATTTTTCTCAGGTTTATTGAGGAGCTGCAGGTCAGCAGTGTTTACAGAATGGCAGCCATCTTTGAATCCACTGCTTTTTCTTTTACTTTTTAATACATAGCAGCACACGATTGGACTGTATTTTTTAATAAATGAATAAGTAAAGAATTGCTGCTCTTTTGTCTGGGGGGGGGGGCACGCCAGCAGAGTCAAGATGGACATTTTCCAAATTTTTGACACAGCAAGCCCAAAAGGTTCGCCATCACAGGCTTAGACGGATCTGGTTGTAAGCCAGAACTGGTAAACAAATGTCCCACATAAGTAACTTCTTTCAGTTTTAATTTACATTTCTGAGGATTCAGTGTGAGATTTACTTCACGTGCATGGTCTAGAACTTTCCTGAGATTTCTTTCGTGTCCATCTTCACCACTGCCTCCAACAATAATGTCGTCTACTATAATAGCACATGGATAACCAGAAAAAATTTGTTCCATGGCATGTTGAAATACCTCATTGCCATAACTGATTCCAAATGGCATTCTTAAAAATCTGTATCTAACATATGGTGTACTGGATGTGGTTAACAATGAAGATTTGCAATCCAGCAAAATTTGCCAGAAAGATCTTTTTGCATCTAAGACTGAAAAAACAGTGGAATTTGGCATGAGAAAGGCTACCTCTTCTACTGTACACAATGGATGACGAGGGCACTTAAGTCTTTTGTTTAAGTTTCTTGGATCAATACATATTCGAATATCATCTGAGTTTTTCTTATGAGCTACAACCATGGAGACACCCATTCAGTCAGTTCTTCTACTGCAATAAGGACACCTAAATTCACCATTTTGTCTAGTTCTGCTTTTACTTTGCTCTGCATTGCTACTGGAATCTTCCGTGCTCGTCTGATAAATGGACTTACTTCATGGTTTATGGAATATGTGACTGGAAGTTTACCAAGCTCATCTTTGAAAATATCATCATATTCACTAAAAATACTCTGTGTAAAGTTGTTGTTATTCATACTTATATGGTAAATAAAATCAGTCCCATTCTCAGACTATGTTTGAGGAGTAACAGAGACTGTGCATGCCTTTTGACTACGTAAAATTGCAAATCATAGTTGTTTCCAGTAGAATGGCATGAAGAAACTATTGTGCCATCAGTTTGAATCTCTTCACCAACCTAAGCAACTAGTTTTGCACACTTTGCTAAATCAAGTTTCTCATCAGCTTTTACTTTAGCAAATATTTGTGCTGATATAACATTGCACTGAGATCCAGTGTCTACGTTAAGCTCTACAGGTTTCCCATTAATTTGTACAGTACAAAATATTTCACTCTTTGCTGATAACTGATAGTCTACTGTATTAACTGTTTCATCGATCACAGAGACACCATCAGCATAGAAAGCCAGCAAGCAGCTCTCAGAGTTTGCTACAGTCTCTATCTGATCTTCTTGCTTTTCAGATACTCTCTTTAAATATACGTTTGTGACACTTTAGACTTGGAAAGGCTTTTGAAATGATTCCACCTTTTACATTATGACATTGCTGACCAAAAGCTAAACACGTTTCCCATTTAGGTTCATGACTGCCTCCTCAATTGTGACAGTTAACAATGAGGTGGGGTGCCACACCCATCAGTTTATATTTCTTTTTTCATCTAAACTTTCTGTTGCACACTATCAACATTCGCAGTAGCAGATACTGCAAACATGCTTTTCTCATTCGTAAGCATATTCATATGCTTTTATGTAATCTCATGTATTTGACAAATCTCTATGGCTTTGCTTAATGTTAATTCCCTATCTGGAAACAAAATCTTTCTCACTGCATCATTTTTAACACCAAATACAAGACTGTTTTTTATTAACTCATCTCGTAGTTCACAAAATCTACATGTTTTTGCTTTATTTCTTAAGTCGGTAATATATGATGCAATAGTTTCACCAGGCTTTTTATTTTTTGTGTAAAATTTGTGTCTTTCTATTGTAATATTCATTTGAGGGTTATACATTTTATTAAACTTACACTTTAAGCACTCAGGGTCTTCCCGCTTTTCAGCCTGTATCACAATATGGCAGTTCTCCCCCTCCCCTACATACACAGCAGGTGCATACACAAATGAACATTCTCACTCAATGGCCTCACAGCTAGCTAAATTGAGAAGTATAAATGCTTTTGTACTTGTGTCTTTATCATAAAATGCAGCCTGTATGAAAATATCATATTCTTGCTCAAACACTTCCCAATTCTCTGCAATATCATTATCAAACACCAGTGGTTCAGGTCTGCGAAATCCCTCTGCCATAATAACAAATTGCTTTTGAACATAAGTATAGACCTGGTACTTGTAATTATGATAAAATGCACAACAATCTCTCTGAAAATGCTCTGTTTTAACACTGCAAATAACGTAAACACTCCAGATAATTCAAAAAGTCTTAATTACTGTGAAAAGCCAGACATTGCAAAAAATGTGGACATTTTAGCATTTTCGAACATTGTAAACACTTTGAAGATTATTTTGAACACTTTAATCATTATGATATTTCTAACATCTCTGTAATTATTTTGAATACTTTGAATGCTATGCCACGTTTGGTGACTGAAAATCATTTGAAACAAATTTAAGTAACTTTGAATAACTGCTGACCTGTTTACAAATTCACTCCTGTATATTGCTCCACTTCTGTGTGCCTCATGGTTTACCAGCTCCTTCAACTTCATATCCCATTCTGACACCATGTCGCATGTCTCATGTATTCATATGAGACACTGAGGCATGAAATGTGTTCAAGTCGTTTATTATATATAAACACATCAGGATCTATAACTGGAGCATATGCTTCGAATTTCCTATGCTTACTGACTGACTCATTACTTCTAACACACTCACATGTGTATCTCCATTTAAGCTTGCACTCACACTGACTGACTATACAAAATGGTACTGATCTCGCACATGCTCAGTAACTTATATGTATGTGCTGTCTAGTTACAGTGGCTGACTAGGTTCAATATACACACTGATCTACAGGCTACTCCAGCATTAGTCTTGTTTTCATAGTTGATGCAGTTGCAGCTAACCTCACTACACCATCTACTGAGTCACAAGAACATTGTATCATATGGACACGATTTATCTGCTGGAGAAGTCAGTTTCATCAATTTCACTCATATCAACGTCAGAATCATTAACATTTGCCAGTCTTGCTCAGAATGTATGTCTGGTATTGTACTACATGAGTTAAATAGCTACTCATCCTTACAGTCAGATTTCATTATGTGAACATCCCCTCCCCAAATCTGTACATTAGATTCCTTGTTCAGTGTAGGTTTAGCAACTGATGAGGTCTTTCTCTGGAATTGCTCTGGATTTAAGGCAACAGTTGCTTAATCAACCTTTCAGCTGTGACAGTCCTAGCTGCCCTTAAATGACCTATACATACCATCTGTATTGTTTGGATCTGGTGGCTGAGAATCTGTTTGCTGACTGACAGCATCAATAATATCACCCATAAGGTCTGAGGTGTGAGCTGACATAGATGTAGTAGCTGTAGCTATACTGATGTCAGGATTAAGTGTGTTACATTCAGAAACTTAATAGACTTTCCCTAATTTGTAGTCTAGTTTAATTTGTTGAAACGTTTTAAGCTTTCTTTGAAAGTTGTCCTTACTAAATGTATCTATATGGCATAACACTTGCTGATATCTTTGGTCATGCAGCTGAAAAGCCAAACTTCTTCATCAAGTTTCACAAGTGTCTCATTGTTATGGTCAATCAGAACTGTGATAATTTCCAAACTGTTCCAATCAAAAAGGTCTACAAGCCTTCAATGTGCAATGGAATCTGCACAAACACAGTTCAGAAATTTCCAAACTCTAAGTCCTTTTGGGACAAGCTTGTTTCTGAGATGTTCAATTAAGAAACTATTGTCTAATGCAAAGGCTTTGTATTTCAACAATAATTTTTTAAAAATGTGTAGCTACTGGATGACTGACTTATTCCCCAGATTAACATGGTATTGACCAAAGTTGGGTAAATCATCCAACCATTGTTGGAAGTCAACATTTGAGCCTAACCGGCTACCAGAATGAAACTTAAAAGATGTGGAAATATGTCAAGTGCTCCTTTTAGTTTCCTGTCTAAAAACACAGCTAAAGGTTCCATCACAGACCCCCTTGCTGAGATGATAGGCCCCCTTGCTGACATGATAGGGCTAAAGGGAGTGTCTTGCAAGTCACTGTAAATTTTAAGGATTCCAAAAATACTAGAGACTTGGGAAAATGGTGCATGTAAAAAAGGAAAAGTCTCATGGTTAATTTTCTCTCTGTTTTTCATTGGAGTAAGAGGTGGTTCATGTATTTTGGATTATTCTTATATCTGTTGGTTGTTCCTTGGCACATTTTGGTTACTTGCCGAATTTCCATGGATGTTCCACAGGCTTTGATGAACTCACAGGATCTGTTTTTAGTTTAAACAAAAAATAGTACAACAATGGTGATAAATCCAGCTAGATTAAAACAGGTAAGCCTAACAAAGATTAAAAAAAAAATCTGCCAGAACCACAGCAGTCTTACTGGTTAAAACTGATTAACACTTTATTGGACGCTAATAAAACACTTATGCATAAATCTTCTTCAGGCATATAACAATGAATTAAAAAACACATTTTATAAGATAACCAATTAATCACATGACCAAATTCAATTAAAAAAATTATATCTTAAAGTGCCAGAATCACTTTATTTGAATATGTAATTCCTTTAAAATTGGCTTTATACTAATAGTGCCATTTAAACCAGGTGACATATGAGCTGAAAAATGAATAATTCATTTTAATTCCTCCTTTTCAGTTGTCAGTTAAGTCTCCACCTCTGATCAGCTCATATATAACCTGTAAAATTATAAACTTAAAAATGTCTGTTTTACCCGTTTCATTAATATGTTTGTATAGTCTCTGTCAAAAGAACCCAACCACAGGAGAGCAATAATACGTTCTTCAATATTGTTCAGTACTGCAACAGCTCAAAGACACGACAACCAGTGTCCCAAAATCAGCTTTATTCACAACAACGGATCAAGCGCTTTCATCCACCAATAGTGGACTTCATCAGAATAAATTAACTAATAAAATTCAAAATATTTATACACATTTAGGCGCCAAAACTAAATATGTATTTAAAGAACAACACACAAAAAATAAAAAATAAAAACTTTTGTATAATATTGTACATCCAACGAATAATTCATTAAACTTCCTCATTCTGTATAAAAATAAGGTGACAATGCTTTCTATACTATTTTGTACTACTTAGTATAACATTATTATAAAGTGCCTAGGATCTGAGTTGATTCATAATTTAAACAATAGTTCAAAAATGTGCTCAATATATAATAATTCACTTAAAATCAATTAACTACTTTACTAATGAACCTAAAAAAAGATTTTTTTAAAAGATGTATACTATACCTCTAAGACATAATGGCACACATAGATGTGGAAATTGTAAGTACTGCCATTGTATAATGGATGTAGATCATATAATTTTGGATAGCATTAACAGAACAAAAATAAAATTTGGGAGAGGTAATTGTAATACACAGAATGTAGTATATTTAGCTAAGTGTATAATATGCCCAGGATACTATATAGGAAAAACTGAACGTAGGCTCAAGAAGATAATATATGAACATTTATATGATATTAAGAAGGAAGATAGGACTAATGCATTGTATAGACATATACAAGCTTTTGATAATAGGCATCAATTTAGATTTGCCATCATAGAGACTGTTTTTAATAATATGGGGGGAGGCAATTTGGGGGTCCGCATAGCTGAGAAGGAAGCAAAATGGCAGATACTAACTGATGCCACGACTCCCCCAGGCCTTAATGATGGCATTTCTTTCAAACCATTTTTATTAATCGAATTATTAAAGTTATATGTATATATTTATTTATTCAAATCCATGTTGTATTATTATATTTATTATATTTATAAATTAATACAATTTTTAAAAAAATCTTTTTTTAGGTTCATTAGTAAAGTAGTTAATTGATTTTAAGTGAATTATTATATACTGAGCACATTTTTGAACTATTGTTTAAATTATGAATCAACTCAGATCCTAGGCACTTTATAATAATGTTATACTAAGTAGTACAAAATGGTATACAAAGCATTTTCACCTTATTTTTATACAGAATGAGGAAGTTTAATGAATTATTCGTTGGATGTACAATATTATACAAAAGTTTTTATTTTTTATTTTTTGTGTGTTGTTCTTTAAATACATATTTAGTTTTGGCGCCTAAATGTGTATAAATATTTTGAATTGTATTAGTTAATTGATTCTGATGAAGTCCACTACTGGTGGATGAAAGCGCTTGATCCGTTGTTGTGAATAAAGCTGATTTTGGGACACTGGTTGTCGTGTCTTTGAGCTGTTGCAGTACTGAACAATATTGAATGACGTATTATTGCTCTCCTGTGGTTGGGTTCTTTTGACAGAGATTGTGGTTGTCGAGTATCATTCGTATTTTTTCAGTATGGATATTCAAGAGGATCCTAATTCAGGGAAGCATACGCCTTGTGGTACCAATGAACTGGAACACCTTCGTAGCGAGGTTTCGTCTCTAAAAGGGGAAGTTACACGCATTTTGGAGTAGCTGACGCAACGGAATGAGACACGTACTGAGGGAGCACTGTTATTTACTTGCAGAACGCCGTCGGGGTCTAGCGACATGGATTTTGATTTACCCAATGGCCAAAATCAAGCAACGAATGTTGTTTTACGCAATCATGTACTTGACTTAACAAACAAGCTACCAGAGACTAGCCGATTAACCAAAAAGGATTTTACTTTTGACTTTTCTCTATATAATATAGAAGAAGAGTCTAAACGAACTGGTACAAAGCCTAAAAAGCTTATGACAGGGAAAACATATACATCGGTGGTTAGTGGCAACAAGAGTAAACCAGGTACTGTACAAACTAGCTTTAGCCCTTGGACTAGAAGCAATATTAATGCGGACACTGCTAGAATTAATGAAATGAACCATTTGGACAATTTTATTACATATGATGTTCATTTTGACGAAATTGGACAAAAGGATGTTAAGTCTGGTTATAAAAGTATTGATGAAAATCATGGTACTGTATGTGATATGATATATCAAATGGGTAAATTTCTTAATATAATCAGGGGTATAAAGGTAGACAATGCTTATTTAAATCAATGTTTGACTATGCATATAGTGCCGAAAGGTCTCAGATTTTTTAAAATTCCTATGGGAATTGAGTTGAATGAACAGAATTGTGGTGACTTTGAAAGATTGTTTGATAAATTTGGTTGTGATTTTATGAATTTGCTTATGAAGAAGAATGATGAAAAACTATGTTATTATATAGAAAACGTTGAGAAGTTAAACAAAAATATATGTGAGGACTTATTGTTTGAACAGTGGAAAAATTTATATCAGAAGCAATTTAGTGAAGTTAATAGGAAAGCTGATATTATTATACAAAGGAAATATAAGAAATTGGTAAGGGATTCTAATGACTATAAAAATAAGACTGCATATCAGTGGAGAAAAAGTAATGGAAAAGGCAATAGTTTTCAATTTAAGGCCGATAATTATGACACATTTGAAAATGATGTAAATTTTCAAAGGGGATGGAAGCAACAGAGGAGAATGAACGGTATGAGAAAATGGGAAAGGAGGGAACATTTGGAAAATCAAAGATGGAGTCAAGATGTAAATTACCCCCCACCAAGACATTGGAGGGAGAAGTATTAACTATGACATTAAATGAACCATCCCAATATGTATATAATAGTGCAGATGATAAGGAAATTGATTTGAATAAACATATAAGGATTATTGATGCAGAAGGCATTATTCATCAAAAAAAATGATTTTTATGTATATAATTATACTGACAAAGTAGTTACTAATGAACATTTTACTTTATTTTCTAAAGGAATGAAATTTGTGCCTAATAATCAGTTCAGAGTAGTAGATAGTATTATTGAAATTAAAAAATATCTTAGGAAATTAAATTTAGCCATATATTTTCGGAATGAACCTAATAAGTTTGACACTAATCGAATTAAGAAAAAGAGTTCTTTTATTCCCCCTACTAATTTATATATAGGGTTATATGAAAATTTGTAACTCGTGACTTAAATATGTTAAAAAATTATGTAAATAAGCACAATAACAAGAAAAATAACACAGTTGACAACAATATGAGTGAAAAAGAGTTAGCTTTACTCAAGGATATCAGTGGGGACAGGTCTATTAGAATTATGAAACCAGATAAGGGGGAGGGATAGTTATATACAATCAGGATGTGTATGTGAATAAAATATTTAATATTCTAGTTACTTCTGGAAATTATACTTCTATTTCTTTGAATGAAATTAACATAGGTTATAGACGGATTAATTTATTTCTGGAAGATATGTTAACTGATAGTAGAATTAATTTAGATTTATTCAATTTTATGAAAGTTGAACATCCATTTATGGCGACAATAGTAGGAGTGCCTAAAATACACAAAGATTATTTTGACCCACCATTCAGGCCAATTATATCTGGTAGTTATTCTAAGACATTCCCTATGGGTGTAGTTATAGATGTTAAGCTTAAACATATATATGAGAAAATTCCACACATGATTAAGGATTCATGGATTTTCTTAGGGAACTTAACACCTGATTTATGGAAAGAAGGCCTAATATTTATTTCTATTGACGTAGTTGATCTTTTTTCATGCATTCCTAAGGAACAAGGATTAGAATGTTTTTACAATAGTATACGTGCATATTCACAACTTGAATGGGAAGAAACATTGGTCATTATGGAATTTATGAGTATTATATTGGATTATAATTTCATATATTTTGAACGGGAATATTACAGGCAGACTCGTGGAGTTGCCATGGGTACTGCCTGTGCACCAATCTATGCTAATTTGGTTATGTTGGACTGGGAGTTGCAACATATTTTTAAGAGCCATTATTTTAAATATATCAGATACTATACCAGATTTTTGGATGATATATTTATTTTATGGGACGGTCAGGAAAAATTGATAGATGAATTTATGGGGTACTTGAACAATACCAGTCAATTTTTGAAATTCACGTATAATGTCAATAAGGATGGGTTGGCATATTTAGATACTTATATATCCAATAGCGAGGAGGGATTTGAATCTCGGATATATAGAAAAAGTACTTTTTCTAACAATTATTTGGAATATAGTAGTAACCATCCGTATAAGTCGAAAAAAAGTATATTTAAAGGTCAGTGTATACGAGCTGCCCGAATGAGTTCAAAATATGATAAGATGCTGGAAGAAATAGTGTTTATAAGTAGTTTATTTATTAACAAAGGGTACCCGATCCAACTTATTAATGATGTTAAGTCTTTAGTTATAAAAGAATGGGGTAACAAATATTTCCCAGTCCTAGGCAAACCACTTAGACAGAGTGTAGAAAGGGATAATACTAATGAATATAGGAAAGCATGTATTTTAGAGTATACATCTCAAACAACCCATATTAAGAATATTATGAAGAAATATTGGAATATTTTTTCATTAGAATCTGAAGTTAGGAAAATCGTAGGTGAAGCCCCTATACTTGTACTTAAAATGGGTCAAAATATTAAGTCCATCTTGGAGAAATCTGAAAAGATGTATACTATACCTCTAAGACATAATGGCACACATAGATGTGGAAATTGTAAGTACTGTCATTGTATAATGGATGTAGATCATATAATTTTGGATAACATTAACAAAACAAGAATCAAATTTGGGAGAGGTATTTGTAATACACAGAATGTAGTATATTTAGCTAAGTGTATAATATGCTCAGGATACTATATAGGAAAAACTGAACGTAGGCTCAAGAAGAGAATATATGAACATTTATATGATATTAAGAAGGAAGATAGGACTAATGCATTGTATAGGCATATACAAGCTTTTGATAATAGGCATTAATTTAGATTTGCCATCATAGAGACTGTTTTTAATAATATGAGGGGAGGCAATCTGGGGGTCCACATAGCTGAGAAGGAAGCAAAATGGCAGATACTAAATGATGCCACGACTCCCCCAGGCCTTAATGATGGCATTTCTTTAAAACCATTTTTATTAATGAATTATTAAAGTTATATATATATTTATTTATTCAAATCCATGTTGTATTATTATATTTATTACATTTAAATTTATATATATTTTATAAATTATTTATGAATTATTAATATTTTTAAATTAATACAATTTTTAAAAAAATCTTTTTTTAGGTTTATTAGTAAAGTAGTTAATTGATTTTAAGTGAATTATTATATATTGAGCACATTTTTGAACTATTGTTTAAATTATGAATCAACTCAGATCCTAGGCACTTTATAATAATGTTATACTAAGTAGTACAAAATAGTATACAAAGCATTGTCACCATATTTTTATACAGAATGAGGAAGTTTAATGAATTATTCGTTGGATGTACAATATTATACAAAAGTTTTTATTTTTTATTTTTTGTGTGTTGTTCTTTAAATACATATTTAGTTTTGGCGCCTAAATGTGTATAAATATTTTGAATTTTATTGGTTAATTGATTCTGATGAAGTCCACTATTGGTGGATGAAAGCGCTTGATCCGTTGTTGTGAATAAAGCTGATTTTGGGACACTGGTTGTCGTGTCTTTGAGCTGTTGCAGTACTGAACAATATTGAAGGACGTATTATTGCTCTCCTGTGGTTGGGTTCTTTTGATAGAGATTGTGGTTGTCGAGTATCATTCGTATGTTTGTCTAGCCCATTAGTCTGAATATTCCTACCTGTGTATGATAGATGGTTCCCTATCTGCTCTTTAAGGTTATGGTTAGTTTTCCTGATGTAATATGTCAAACATAATCCCTTGTTCATAGAAGTGGATCCTGGTGCTATACAGGAAGAAACAGAAGTGGCACCCAATACTGAACATTTAATAAAAAATAGAGGTAAACCAGACTTATTTGATCAAAGGATGCAATTATTGAAATGGCAACATCTTAGTTTTGCAGAATATCTCCAGTATAAAATTGTGCCAAGGGGACTTTGGATACTTAAAATGCCTACTTATCGAAATAAGTATCCAGATCTATTAAAATGGTGCCAAGCTATTAACTTAAGTTGTTCCCTACAATACATGCAAACTATGAATTTATTTTTTGAACCAATAGAATGAGCTCTGAAAATTGAGGTTGAGCAACTTTATGCTGACCTGGTTACCAACACTGATCTCAGTATTCATTCTAGCCTTTTATATGTGATGCTTGATCAGATTGCAGCCTTCCCTTTGAAAATAGGCTAGTTGAGAACAAGAAATGAAAGCTCAGGAGGGTCTTTAATGATTTTAAGTCTGGTAATGTTTTTGCTTGGTCCAGTGGAAGAGAAGAAATGTGATTATGTCATCATGAACAACCACGTGCATCCATAAAGCCACCTGAAGCAGAACAGCAGCTTTTTCAACAGCAACAAACCATTGTAGATCCAAACTTTGTTTCAGTGCTTGATTCAGTGGATTTTCCGCAGTTGCAAGAACAACCCCTTCCAATGTCACAACTGAAAATGTGAGCAAAAAGTTATCAATGCAACACACAAGGCAAAAAGGAGAGTTGATGCCTAATAATGTTGGCAGGACAGATTTGTAACCCAGAGACTCCCCCTTTTTGTGTAATAAACTCCCTGTCCATGTAAAGCAGAGTACCTCATTAAACCTTTTTAAGCACAATCTGGATAACTGGATGGGGAACAGAAAATACACCCCTGGGATTCCACCTGTGCCCCTGCTGGACAGTGGCATAGGGTGCTGACTTGTTGGAACAAGGGCTAAATTCTTGGCTAGGCTTGTAAGCGCTTCAGGGCCAATAGCCTAGTTACTTCCTATGATAACCAGAAGCCAAATGAGGAAAGTACAGTTTTGTACCTACCATAAATGTAGATGTCCGATAGATATGCAACTGCAGTCCTGACATATGGGTTGTCCTGCCTCAGGCAGCCCTTCGGTCGGCCAGATTCCAAAGTCTGGGTCCGGCGTCAGCCGATGTCGCCTCTTCCCCGACGTCAGAGCAGCTGGAGTATAAAGGCATCCGCCGACGCCATCTTCTTCAGTGTTTCTTGCCTCAGATGCTAGGTGCCCTCCAAGGAAGGCTAAATTTTGTGAATGGATAAGCAAAAATTTTCAGACATGCACAACAGTAATAAACAGATACACCATAACAGATATCCCCAGCTAAATAGGAGAGGGGGAAAGGACCCAAGGGAAAAAACAGAGGGGTAGGAGGGAGGGAAAACCTGACTGCAGTTGCGTATCTATCGGACATCTACATTTATGGTAGGTACAAAACTGTACTATGTCCTTCAAGAATGCAACTGCAGTCCTGACATATGGGTTGAATACCATAGCCAAGCTGGGGGTGGTAGGATCTAAGCAAGGGATGGTGTAGCTAAAAGACCCTGCAGGACTGCAGAAGCAAAGCCTGCTCTGGATCTGGAGTATAAAGGCAGGTTGTAGTGTCTGTAATTGTATGCACGGAGCTCCATGTGGCAGCCTCTAGAATGTCCTTTGTAGCCACTCCTCTTAGAAAGGCTGTGGATGTGGCTATAGCCCTGGTTGAGTGTGGCCTTATATTGTCTGGCACACCCTTCCCATGGAAAGAGTAACAGAATCTGATGCAGTGTCCAATCCATTTTGAAATTCTTTGTTTGGAGACTGCCTTTCCTTGCACTCCGGCAGCATAGGCTACAAATAGTTGATCAGACTTCCTGGTGGTCTTTGTTCTGTCCAAGTAGTAGCATAATTGTCTGTGTATGTCTAAAGTATGCAGCAGCTTTTCCCCTTTATTTTGAGGATTGGGAAAGAAAGTAGGCAGGTGAATTGCTTGATTTAGAGACACCCTGGATATCACTTTTGGCATAAATGAAGGATTGGTCCTTAGAGAAACTCTGTCCTGATGGAAAATGAGAAAGGGAGGTACTGCCATGAGGGCCTGTATCTCGAGACTCTTCTTGCTGAGGTAACTGCCAACAGGAAGACCATTTTCCAGGAGAGGAATTGCATTTCTGAAGATGCTGCTGGTTCAAAAGGAGGAAGAGTTAATTTTTCCAAGACGTAGTTGAGGTCCCATGCAGGAACTGGTGGTTTTCTGGGAGGTTTGATATTCTTTATCCCTCTTAGAAACTGTCTTAGCAAGGGATGCGAAAACACAGGTGGGTCACAGTTGTAATTTGCTGAGATTGCTGAAGCATGGATTTTAATGGAAGAATATGAGAGGCCATTATGAAACATTTCTGCCAAGTATTCTAATATCTGAGGGATGCTCATCACTGATGCATCCTGTCCCTTTTTGGGATTCCAGATGATGAATCTCTTCCACTTGGCTGAATAGGTTTTTCTGGTGGAAGGTCTGCGTGCTTCCAGCAAGATTTCCTGAACCTTTTCGGAGAGGGGGACATGGGACAAAGTCATGGAACCCTCCAAGCTGTCAGTTGCAATGTTTGCAGGTTTTGATGAACAGTCCTGTAATTGTGTTGTGTTAGGAGCAATGGTCATTGGGGCAAGGGCCACGGTTTGGTGTGAGTTATGCTCAGTAGCAAGGGATACCAATGCTGTCTCGGTCAATCTGGAGCTATCAGTATTCCTTTTGGTTGCTCTGCCTTGATCTTCAGTAACACCTTGGTCAGTAATGGTAGAGGAGGGAATGCATAAATTTTTAGGGTATTCCAGCTGAAGGAGAGAGCATCCGTTCTCCAGGCTAGAGGATGGTGTGTCCTTGAGCAGAACCTGTCCAGGTGGTGATTAAGATGAGAAGCAAATAGATCTATGTCCGGTCTTCCCCATGCAGTTGTTATTTGTGAGAAAATGTGTGGATGCAGCATCCATTCGTGTGGATCCACGAAAATTCTGCTCAACCTGTCCGCCAGTACATTGTCCTTGCCCGGAACAAACTGGGATTGCAAATGGATGTTCAGTTTCAGGGACTTTTCCCAATGAGCCATTGTTAGTCTGCAGAGGGGATACGAGTGAGTGCCTCCTTGTTTGTTTATATACCACATGACTGTGGTGTTGTCTGTCCTTATTAGCAGATGGCCTTGTTGCAGAGATTTTCCAAAGGCTTCTATTGCATGCATCACTGCCAACATCTCTTTTTGATTTATGTGCAGAGGCATTTCCATGGGAGTCCACTGACCTTGAATGCATCTGTCCTCCATGTGCGCCCCCCATCCATGATCTGAGGCGTCTGTTGTAATGGTTTGACTTGTTTGAACTTTGTTGAAGGGCATGCCTTGGTTTAGATGGCTTGCCTGAGCCCACCACAAAAATTCCCTTTGCAGGCATGGAATGAGTGGTATTACGTCTTCTAGGTTGTGGCTGTGTTGAGACCATAAGCTTTTTAGATACCATTGTAGCTTTCTCATGTGTAGTCTTGCCAGAGGGATCAGAAGGATGCAAGATGCCATGAAACCCAGGGCCTGCAGGATCTTCCTTGCGGTCAGTTGGGTAAGTTTTGCTAGGCTTTTGAAGTAATCTGGTAAATGCTGTTGTTTCTCCTCTGTGAGGAAAGCCATTTGTAATTGTGTGTCCAGTTTTGCTCCTAGAAAAATAATTTCTTGGGATGGTAATAGTCTTGATTTTTGAATGCTGACTGTGTATCCCAAAGCCTGTAGCAACTGAATGACATAGTCCAAGTTTTTTATCAATGCTTGTTTGCTGTCTGCTTGTATGAGGCAGTCGTCCAGGTAAGGGTATATTTGAATCCCCTGGAGTCTGCAATGTGCAACTACTGATGCCAGGCATTTCGTGAATACTCTGGGCGCAGTAGATAAGCCAAACGGCAATGCTGAGAATTGATAATGCTCTGTTCCTGCAAGAAATCTGAGGTATCTTCTGCAGCTGTGTCTGATTGGGACATGCAGGTATGCCTCCTTGAAGTCCAGAGTAACCAGCCAAGACCCCTTGCCCAGCATGGGAAGGAGTTGCTGTAAAGTCAGCATTTTGAATTTTGGCACAATGAGAAAGGTGTTTAGAACAGACAAGTCCAGTATAGGCCTCCATTGCTTTTCTTTTCTTGGAACAAGGAACAGTCTTGAATAGAATCCCTGGCCTTGTTCCTGAGGAGGAACCTTTTCTATAGCTTTTATTTGTAACAGCTTTGCAACTTGTAAGAGAGCCTCTGCCCTTTGATTTTGTGGCAGGTTTGGCATGCCTTGTCTCGTTGGTAAGGTGTGGAAGTGGAACCTGTAACCTCTGTCTATTATGTCCAGAATCCATTTGTCCTTGGTTAAAATGTGCCAGTTCTTTGAGAATAAGGATAATTTTCCGCCTAGAGGTGCTTCTCTTTGAGCCTTAGTAGGCGGAGTGATAGTCAAGTCATTGTGATTGTCCCTGTGGTGCAGGTGAACTCCCTGCTCCACTTCTTTGATTTGGTGGTTGCCATTGGCGGCCCCTGTAGAAGTCTCTGTATTGCCCTCTACCTCGAGCACGCCTGTTCTTTCCCCTTTGAAACTTGTCTGAGTCTGGAAAGGACCAATTCTTAGAAGGCCAATTCCTGCTGAATCTGGGAGGCTGAACCTGGAGGAAATTCCTTGACAGTCTGTACTGATTTTGCCATTTCCTCAATAGACTTCAACACATCCTGTGCATTAGCACCAAAAAGCTTCTGTTTTTCCAGAGGTGCATCCAGGAGCTTAACTTTAACATGGTCTGGCAGTGGCTGTTCTTTCAACCAAGCATGTCTACGTATAACGGCCCCTGTCATGGCTGCCCTACATGAAGCTTCCAATGCATCATAACCACACTGAAGAAAATGATTGCTAACCTGCTGAGTGTTATGTACCAAATCCTGCAATGCCTTTCTATCTATAGGCTCAGGAGAGGCTAACTTTTTCTGCAAATCATCCATTAAGTAATCCTGGTACTGAAACATATGAAAAGGCAGTTGAGTGACCTCATGGCAAGGGTGGAAGAGGTATAAACTTTTTTGCCCCATCTCTCCAGGGACCTAGCTTCCCTGTCAGCGGGCAGAGGGTTTTTGGCCGAGGAAGAAGCCACTGCCTTGGGGCCCTGTGAAATAGTCTCTAAATCCACAGAGTGGGCCTTAAAGAGATGCTTATGGGTTTCAGGGACCCTGTAATATCTGTCAGGTTTGACAGGAGCAGGAGGGAGAGAATCAGGCGAAGCACTGGAGTCTGAGTATACATCATCAAGGACATCCAACACTGGAGGAATAGCTAAGGGTCTGTGTTGGGGTAGTTTAAGGAAGGTACGTAGCCTTTTCCTGGAGTCAGAGAATTCCTGACCCTGCCACTGAAAGTGTTCTCTCATGGAGTGGAGAACTTCACCAAGAGAAATATCCTCTGGAGGGGAGGCAGAGGGAATTGAATCCTCAGCATCCGAGTCCTCATAGGCCTGGAAGGATTCTTCCTGGGTATCTGAGTGCTCTGAATCCCCACAGGCTTCATCTGAAGAAAGGGTGTCTGTCTGCTCAGTTCTAGGCCTTTTATCTGCAGGTGGCTGAGAACCTCTGTCTGGGTGCGGCTGAGAACCCCTGATCAGAGAGATTAAATCTGCAGCAAGAGTCATGATCTGTCTATCTGAAGAGGGGCTCTGAGCAGTAGGCTTAGGATGGGCCTTGGCCTGGCTGGCAGCCTTAGCACATGCAAAGGCCTTGATGGACATGGATATCAGAGGCCTAGCTGCCCCACGTGCAGGGGTAACCTTGTCCACAGGAATGGTGTCGGGTAAATCCAGAACCTCGGTTTCTGGAGGAAAATCAACAACCGGCACCGGTGAAATCTCCAGGACCGAAGAACGCGTTAAAGTGGTGTCGTCGGCCTGGGGCGGTAGAATTACTGCTTCTGAAGGGACCGAAGCACTCGCGGAGGGCTTAGGTGTGGTATCGGTGGAAGATGTGGGCCGAGGATGTCGGTCCCAGTCCTTGCGTTTTTTGGAAGATTGAGCTGTCGGTTGTTCTGACGGCATGATATAAGCAAAAGATTCGCCAAAATAGTCTTCGGCAAATTCTGCCCGGCGCCTGAGAGTGCACTTATTAAAGCAAGCACAGGCAGCACAGGCCGAGACGTCGTGGTCTGGGCCCAGGCAAGGGAGACAGTAAGAATGGAAGTCCTTATGAGGTATTTGTTTACCACAAGACAAACAATTATTAACTTTTTCAATTTTTTCTGACATCGGCTGAGGCAAGAAAAAATGTTCCCCAACGGGGTACTTAGCTTTTAGATGACTTCGGTAACTGAAAACACAGGAGCTGACCGACCGGCACTTGCGAACTGCTTCTGCTTCGGGCACCGCGCGGCAAGAAAGACTGAAGAAGATGGCATCGGCGGATGCCTTTATACTCCAGCCGCTCTGACGTCGGGGAGGAGGCGACATCGGCCGACGCCGGACCCAGACTTTGGAATCTGGCCGACCGAAGGGCTGCCTGAGGCAGGACAACCCATATGTCAGGACTGCAGTTTCATTCTTGAAGGACATCTGAATGAAAAACAAAACTGGTATTTAATTTATCGCAGTATGTTTAGACTGATAATGAATTCAGTGTGTTGAATAAGGGTCTAACCTTTGTGCCAGTGCGGTACTTACACATTGCACAGACAATACTTGAACTTAAATATTTTACTAGATCTTTAAATTTAAGAATTTTATTGAGAGATCAGGGAAACCGTACCACATTTAAACAAAAGGAGAAGTACTTTTGTACCTGTTAGTAACCCTTTGGTACAAGCTTTTGAGAAAGCAGTACAATATGAAATTTATGAACTTTATAAGAACAAATAAGTACAAGAACACTTTTTATTACTTAATCCCTGAGTAGCTGCAAGCCATAAAGTCATTGTCCAACAATCCACATACCGTTGTTAAAAACGCAGACAAGGGTGGCAGTGTTGCTGTTTTAGGTACTGATTTACTGATATTTATATAAGTAGTATGATACACCTGCTGAATACTGATGAATATAAGGAGATTACCAAAAAGGAGAGCACTGACACTGAAATTATTAAGTTTGTTGAATATACATTATATGAAATGCATTTAGATGTACAGATTGATTTTAAATTATTTCCATACTTGCATACAATAGCTCCTAGGATTCCACTGATTTATGAAGTTCCAAAAATGCATAAATCTGTAACCAAGCCACCAATGAGACCTATAATCTCAGCAAGGGAATCGGTCACTGAACCCTCCAAGTATTTGAATATGCAATGGAAGACTGGGTTAGAGAATACTAACACTATAGTTAAAAACATCAGATTTTTTAAGCCAGTTGTAAGAATGGCCTATAAATAAGAAAATTTAACTAGCTGCTATTTAGCAACGTTACATGTTGACTCCCTATTCACATCAATACCTAAGTTGGACAGTATCAAATCAATAAGAGCACACCTATTAACTTTGTCATGTTTTAATAAAGTCTGTTCCCTTAGGCTCAGATTGTTACCTGTTACCTTTGACATTTTGTTTATAATGTTTTAATAAAGTGACTATTAATACTATGTGTGAATTATTGAATATTGTTTTGACTAATATCTTCATTTTTTTAAAATGACATTACAAACAAAATAGGGATGTTGCAATGGGTACGCCCATTGCAAAAACATATGCAAATATTGTAATATATGTCTGGGAAAAGCAATTTGTTCTATCAGAGAGTATGAATCCATATCAAACACATATTATTTTTATAGCAGGTTTGCAGATGACCTTTTTCTGATATGGCAAGGCACTTTATCACGTTTTGATGAGTTCTTTAACTACATTTCCAACTCAACAAAATGTTTTAAGTAAGTGATATGTGATTCACAGACACACTTTCTGGACATTATACTTATAAAAAATGAACTAGGTAAGTTAGAAATTATGCCATACAGGAAGAATATTAAACGTAACACCTATTTACATAGAACCAGCAAGCATCCCCCATTTATTTTTAAAAATGTAGCAATGAATCAGATGCCATGTGTGGCAAAGTTAAACACCTTGAATATTAAAATGGAGACTCAAATGCAAAGTTTGGTACAGGTAGTTGCACAAAGAAGCTATAACACTGATAGTGTTAATCAGATACATCAAGATGTTAAAAGTAAGTGTGCTATGGAGGCTAGGCCTATTTTTTCAAGTGTTCAGAAGAGTTATTCTGTAAATAATAGAAAAGTAGCTGGACATAGATGCATGCTTATGTATAACAGGAATACAGAAGCTATCAAAAGTATAATTAAAAAATATTGGCCTCTGGTTAATCAAATACCTGAATTAAGGAATACGATGGGTAATGACCTTATGTTTGGATATAAAAGGTGTAGCATTTTGAAGAATCGGCTATTTTATAAAGAGCAACCTAAGACTAATAGCGTGTTTAAAAATACTAAGCAAGGTACTTTAAGTGAAATAGGTGTGTTCATTGTAGTTATATTTATACAGCAAAAACTGTTATATATCCTGTCTATGGTAGCACGTTTACACTACGAGCTTATAGTGATTGTGATACTAAAAATCTGATTTATATGGCCAAATGTGAAAAATGTGAGACATATTACATTGGAAAGACTAACTGTAAACTTAAAGAGCAGATAGGGAATCATCTATCAGACATAGATAGGAATGTTCAGATTAATGCACTATACAAACATACTGGGACAGAAAAAACACACTGTTTTAAGTTTATGAACTTACAGATTATATATGAGCCGATCAGAGGTTGAGACTTAATTAACTTAACTGAAAAGGAGGAATTAAAATGGATTATTAGTTTTCAAGCTCATGTCACCTGGTTTAAATGGCATTATTAGTAGAAAGCTGATTTTAAAGAAATTACATAGTCAAATAAAGTGATTCTGGCACTTTAAGATATAATTAACTTTTTTAATTGAATCTGGTCATGTGATTAACTGGTTTTCTTATAAAATGTGTTTTTTTTAATTCATTGTTATATGCCTGAAGAAGCTTTATGTGGAAGTGTTTTACTAGCATGTAATAAAGTCTTAAGCGGTTTTAACCAGTTAGACTCCTGTGGTTCCAGTGGATTTTTTATCTTTTTTTAACTGATCTGTTTTGCAGTTGTGGAAGCAGCCAGCTTCTGGGTAATTTAACTTTGTTAATTCAATAGCTGACTGTGTTCATTCCACCCTTGGAAAACAACGGAATTCTTAAATTTGCCAGTGCTGGTTTGAACGACATGCATTTTCCACCTCAAAATTCAGGTATTACCAACAGCAACAAACAGTTTGATTATGTAAATGGTTGGGTTCAAGTGTTGACTTCCAACAATGGTTGCATGATTTACCCAACTTTGGTCAATACAGTGTTAACCTGGTGAAAAAGACAGTCATCCAGCACTGACACATTTTTGAGAAATTATTGTTAAAAAACAAAGCGTTTGCATTAGACAGCAATTTCTTAATTGAATTTTCTGATGAAGATCCGTATGTGTAAATAAACAGGAACAAAAGTGCTAAATTTTCAGTGTCGTGGTCATTTTAGTTAGCTCATTCTCGGTCTTGAGTAGTACCGCCAATTTTTTTTATTTATTTCTTAATTGAATGTCTCAGAAAAAAGCATGTCCCAAAAGGACTTAAGAATTTGGAATCTTCCAAACTGTATTTGTGCAGGTTCCATTGCACATTGAAGGCGTGTAGACCTTTATGATAGGACTGTTTTGGAAATCATCACAATTCTGATCAACAATGAGATACTTTTGAAACTCAGTGAAGAAGTTAAGGTGTTAAACAATTGTATT
The DNA here is from genome assembly GCF_019279795.1 of Protopterus annectens. Lineage (NCBI taxonomy): Eukaryota > Metazoa > Chordata > Ceratodontiformes > Protopteridae > Protopterus > Protopterus annectens. Next base: position 1,085,061,718 of record NC_056733.1, on the reverse strand, counting down.
ATTAATTATATGACTTTTCAGTTGCATGACCAGAGATAACAAGTATTACGTCATGTCAATACATTTAGTAAGGAGAACTTTCAAAGGAAGCTTAAAAAGTTGCAATAAATTAAACTTGACTATGAATTAGGGAAAGTCTATCCAGTTCCTAAAAATAATGCACTTAATCCTGACACCAGTAAAGCTACAGATACTGCATCTATGTCAATGCACACATCAGACCTTATGGTTGACACACACAGAAACATTATTTCTGAAGATTTTTTTAGTACCACCTTGACCTTACAGACCAAGGAGGGTTGTATATCAAGAGAACAACCAAAACAGGTATCATCAGTGAAGACCATTTATGTGGTATTGGATAAACAAGAGAGGGTACAGGAGAGTTTTGTATTTGAACTAGGTAATGAGACTGTTTTATGTTCACTAGACAAATATATTGATATAGAGTTGGGTGAACAAGATTTATTGGAAGCGAGTCTTTTTTCTGAAATTGATGATTTAGGTTTTTCCATTGTACCTAGACTTACAATACACTCTAGTGATGATTTTTCCATATACAATTTCAGTGATTTACAAGTGGAAGACCTACATTTCAAATTATTCTAGAGAGGTTCCATCTCCACATTCTCACATAGGCTCTTTACTCATTGATTTGAGATTATTTGTTAGAAGATCAAATGTATTTCTTTTTTTTTTTTTTGGTGGAAAGAAAACTTCATTTGTTAGTAAATTCAAACAAGCTAGCTGTTTTAACCCTTTGCTTATAGCAGCATTACAAACATTTGAGAAAAGCATTGAGTTTGAATTTCGTCAACTTCACCACAAAAATGTGTCTAACAGATACAACAATTTGACCAAACATGAAAGAACAGAACTTTTTAAATTGTCACACGACAAATCCCTAAGATTCATGAAACCGGACAAAGGTGGTGGACTAGTCATTATGAAAGCTATTGATTGCTCTGCCAAAATGTTTAATTTATTAAATGATTGTTCAACTTATAAGAGAATTTCCTTGAATGAAATTCATATAGCTTATGCCAAGATGTGTGTAAGAAAATTTGTTGTTTCAGGAGAAAATTAACCATGAGACTTTTCATTTTTTACATGTGCCATTTCCCAAAGTCTGTAGTATTTTTGAATCCCTAAAATTCACAGCAACTTGCAGGACCCTCCCCCTTTAGACCAATTGTATCAGCAAGGGGCTGATGAGCCAAATGCTCCGGATTATGCAGAACGCTCCGCATTTAATGACAAATGAAGCCACTTTTCCACTATTCCGCATTGAACAGATTTGGCACCGTAACATGGGTTTTGATTGGTTTGTATACCGCAATTACTGCCAATCGGCATTGCGGTATACAAACCAATGCGAGGGTTCCTCTTGTAGGTGAAACCTCTGGGTATCCTTGAATAACACATCCAAATCCCGTCCCTCCTCCTGTCAAGGCAGTTTATTTTGTTTACTAACAGAATCCTTGGGGGAGGGGAGAGCTTGTTTTCCTACTAAAAAAAAGTCTCAGTATATCGATCTGAGTGAAGTACCAAGTGTGCGTCGTGTACGTACCTAAGCAATATCATAACAGGAAGGAGGGTTTATTTCAGTTTGGTGCATCTCTCTCCCAATGTGGGTACGACTGGGAATATTGTGGAATTTTAATGACAACATGTGCTTTTGGGGCTTAGAGATGCAGCAGTTGATCAGAATACTGTATTGTCGTGGGATACAAACAAAGTTGGAGGTGTTCCGGTAGGAACATAGATGTTTTCAAGTTGTAGTGAAATGTTTATAAAACTTTCCCCTTAACATCACACCGCAGTGTACAACCAAATGTTGTACCTTTAGTTTAATAAAATGTGGTTCTAGTGACGCAGCATTTTGTTTAACGAGGAAAAAACTGCCAGGAACTTGCCCCCAAGTAAAGTGCAAAGCATCGTGTAAGGGGAGAGCAAGGAAACTAATAAAGATGAATGAGTGACTGACAACCACTGTAAATGGGGCTACCACCTGTTCTTCATTTTGTAGGATGAGTCAGGCTCTGGTTACTTGTAGTCTAAAAAAAACTAAACCTAAACCTACTGTGCTTCTAGTACCCTGTGAGCAGGGCTTCACATGTTTGGGCATAACAGAGAGGTTGGCCATACCTCTCAACCTCTTAGTGCAAGAAATCTGGACAAAACCCAATATAATAGGGGGACAAAAATATTAACATTTTAAATATCGCTCTTGTAAACTTAGAAAGTTTGCTAGAATAACAGGATCTGTGTTAGCATACATTTTCTGAAGGATATGTGTTTCTTTACGCAGTAACAGCTGTGTTTGGGAAATGCCTGCCTTAGGTGCAAAAAAGTAAATAAATAAATAAAAAAGGCATCAGTTAAATGATGTTGTGGCTCTCGCTGTTTCAGCAATTAGCATCTTTTGAATTTTAAAAAAAGGATCTAGCTCTCAAATGTACAATTTTTTTGCAGAATGGCTATTTTTTTGGCTTATTTTTGTTCTGTTCCTTATAAAAATAGTGGTTTATTGAATTTTACAGATGTTCTACCATGCCTCATGTCAATGGCACGTTTCGCGCAGTGCGAAAATAGGGTGTTCCACATTTTGACCATTTGTCACACATTGTTAGAGTCTTTGTTCCACATTGGCCTCTTAAGAGGTTGAGACCTATGGCAAGGGGGGCTGTGACAGAACCTTTAGCTGTGTTTTTAGATAGGAAATTGAAAGGAGCACTTCACTTCTTTCCACATCTTTTAAGAGATTCATGGTATTTTTTAGACCAAATAAATAATGAATGTGCAGAAAATGTGTTATTGGTACAGCTATTAGAAGTTTATACACTATTATTCCCTATACAGACGGTATGAGATGGTTTATGGAGGCAGCCTTGAGATGTACATGGCTTGATGGTGCAGATCTTAACATTACTGAAATGCTTATGGGTACAGTTCTTAGTAACAACTACACGTTCTTCAAGGGGGAATATTATAAGCAGAAAACAGGGGCAGCCATGAGGGTGGCAGTAGCCCTGCTGTTTGCCAACGTAGTGTTAAGAGAATGGGAAAGATTGTATGTTTTTAACAGTGGTTTTTGGTCATTGATTAAGTTGTACTTAAAATACCAGGTCAATATTTTTTTTTTACTTTGGACAGGTGACCACTCACAGCTAGAGGCTTTTTTTTTTAAATATTTGGGTAAGTACACTTGTTTTCTAAAATTCTCTTATGAGTATTCTGAGAACAGTATTCATTTTCTTGATGTATTATACAAAGACAACATGTCAAATGTGTTTCAGGCTACAGTTTATAGGAAACCTATGTTTTCTAACTGTTATTTACATTGGTCTAGTTGTCTTCCAAATTTTCAGAAAAAGTCTATTGTTAGAGGGCAGGTGATTAGGCTATAGAGACTAATTTCGAACAGTGACATGTTTGATAAAGAGATCTGCAAACTGGAACAAATGTTTTTAGTATTACCCAAAGAGAGTTATAAGTGATTGTAGAGCATTAGATTGTACTAAGAGGATTTCAACTTATCAACTCATTCTCACAGACAAATCACTGCCCTGGATGAGCAAGTCCACTAGTAATAACAACCTAACTAGAGTGTTAATTTGTAGTTTTACTAATGAATGACATTCAGGATATTTTAATTGAAATTTGGAAAAGGAGTTTCAATGAGGAGCTTTTTGTCAAGTTGGGTTTTGAACCCACTGTTATTTTTAGGAGGGGAGCAAACATTAAACAAACATTGGAAAGTACATTCAGACTTGTTGATGTCAAAATCTCTAATTTTACTTTATATCACAGGATGGCGCAGCGGTTAATGTTATTGCCTCACAGCAAAAGATTCTCTGGTTCGATTCTCGGCTGGGGTGCCTTCTGTATGAAGTCTGCATGTCCTCCCTGTGTTTGCATGGGTTTCCTCCCACATTCCAAAGACATGCATTTGGAGCATTTCTCCCCAGGTCTCCACTAAAAATAGGCTCTGTCCTAGTCGGACTTTCCCGATCAGCAAATGTTAAATAAATAAATCACTCTTTACTTCCAGTTCTAGCTCTAGAAGTACCTTAGTTTTAAAGAAATGTCTGCCTTGAAGTAATTTACTATCTGAATGATTGTTTTTTGTCAATTTATTGCATGTTATATCTAATTCCCAATGTAGTTTGCACGAAACCTCTGAACTTTGTCTATACAATTTAAATATTATTTCTGTATTAAATGTTTGTATTTGTAGCTGGAACTTTTCTCCTCGGGCCTCCACTGAAAATCATTTTCTGACCCAGTGGACTTTCCCCGTCAACAAATGTCAAAGCTTCCTTTAACAATCAGATCTATCACACAGCCCCCACCTATTTAAAATCACCCTAAAAGTCCACTTTACAAATACCTGGACTTGCTCCTGTACACAGCCACCATGAACTTAATCACCTGACCCCCACTGCATACAGCCCCTTCTCAATTCATACTTAATTCTAGCCACAGAACTCTTTTAATTCCTAATACCTTTTTTCACTAAATTTCTCCACTACTCATATTTACCTCCCTCCCTTCTTTTCCCACTTAGCTTACTCCCCTTTCTCAGATTTCACTTGATTCTAACTATGACTACTCTCCCCTATTTATTAATTAAAAAAATCTCCAATTTTCCCTCTTTTACCCATAGCCACCCCCCCCTTTTTCTCTTGACAGTTAACCTTTTTATATCACCTGCTGTCTCTATTAACTTCCCCTCTGCTTCTGATTACTGATGTACATGCTGTTGCCTTGCAAGAACTAAGATTTGATATATAGTACTTTTTGTACTCTTATCTTAAAAGTTAATTGTCATTACTTCCCCTCTAAATGGTGGTTTCCTTATGTATTGGAGATATATGAATGACTTTAACATACTGTTTTATTGCCTTTTTTGTACATAACACCTTTTAAACTCTCATGCTGCAGGTGGGAATCCAGGCATTATAATGCATGTTTGTATTATCTCATGTATACTGTATTGTTTGTAAACATTTTTATGTGTATGTAATTCTTTGTGGAGCTTTTCTCCCCGGGCCTCTGCTGAAAAAGGGTGCAAGCTCAGTCAAACATTCCCAGTCAACAAATGTCAAATAAATAAAGAAACAAAGCTAAAATGAACAAATGCAGTAAATGTAGACAGTGTCGCTACATCTTAGATACTAAAAACACGTTTGTTAAAAACTGTCATGAGATTTTTGTGTCCCAGCAAGTTCGACTGAAATACAAAAGCTGTCATGTATTGGAGTCAGTGAGTCTCGTGTGATGCATTTTATGTAGGGAAGACAGAAAGACGCCTTAGAAAGCATATATATAAACACTACTGAGACATTAAGAATAGTCATTCTAACAGAGCTTTATATAAACATTCAAGAGTATGTAATAATTTTAAGAAGTTTATTTTCTTTATTCTAGAAAAGATTGAGACTTCTGAGCAAGAAGGTCCCTGAAAAGATTTTCTTTCTAAACAAGAACTCATTTGGCAATTGTGGTTAAACGCACACATTTTTTCTGGTATCAGTGACTACTGTACTATTATGCCTATTTTAAAATGCAATCAACATTTTATCACACAGTGATTTATAATTCATTGATTTTTTTTTTTTATGTTTGAGTGTCTTTTTAAATGTTTTTATGTATTTAATTAACTATATGTCTTTTGATAGGGTGGACCACACTATTTAAGTAGTGATTTCAGTCTTGCTAGCAGTTTTGAAAAAGTCTCAGTTGGGACAAAAGCACTTAACTGCTACAAAAAAACTTTTCAGTCATTGTGTGGTTGATTTGTGACTTTGTGTAGTTTTGGAGGTCCACACTTTTTACGGTTTCCTATTGTTCGTTTGAGTAAGAGGTGGTTTGTGTATTTTGGATTGTTCTTACACCTCTTGGTTGTTCCTTGGCATGTTTTGGTTACTCTTTTATTTATTTATTTATTTATTTGCAAGAAAACTGAATAAAGAACTAAGCAAAAGAAACTAAATTACAACAAAGACAATGCAATACAAAAGTAATACAATGGTGTAGTACCAATAACCCATTGCTGGGTGTAGGTAATGTTTTGTTTATCCACTGATGGCTTTTAGTAGTCATTCTTGCTTTGCCCTCATGACCAGACCATGTCAGCTGTTGGTTAAATGAAGCATTACCCACATCCAGCCATGAGTTATTGCTAAAAATCCTCTTAATCAGCGGAGGACAAAAAGGTGAACTTTATTTTTCATTTCTTAGAGGACGTGAATCTAGAAACTACTGTATATCACCACGCAGTGAAACCAAACAGAACAAACTTCAGAATAACTGTTAGCCACAGATACAATACCTGGTCTTAATGAAATGATTTAATGTTAAATGTATTTTAAAGTCATTGTTAAGTATACAAATTTATTTACAGACCGTTTTGTTTTATAGCCAATATAACATTTTGTAAGGGAAATATATGTTTTTATTATAGTGCAGTAAGTCATTTTAAAGTTGGTCAGCTGATTAAGTTGTGTGATTTAGGTCTTGTGTTCTTCTAAGTTGTTTAAACTAGGTATGTGTATATGTTTACAAGTTCTGAAGAAGTTCTGTATTTATTTGTAAAGAATGAAAATGCTCAATGAAATATTTTGGTCTCGCATTCTTGTGTGGTGGTTATCCTGAAGTTTTTAATCTGGAGGACCTACAAAGGATTTGTAAATGACCTTTCTTGGAGAATAATCAGTAGTCAGGTATATGCTGGTAGACTAACACCTGTTGTGAAGGCTGAACATAGACCTGTAATTAGCTGGTTTCAGTATTCTCTGCTATGCCAACAGTTTAACACCAGAACATGGAGAGGTATTGCTTCTAGTGCTGATGGCTTACTATCATCACTGCTTATTGCTAGTCCAACAATAGTAAAAAAAAAAAAAAAAAAAAAGACAAACTGATTTCTACTTTTAAAGGTAAACAGTGAAAAGAGTTTCTTCATAAAAACAATCTCCTATGTATCTCTCACACTCCACTAAGTAGATGTACTAACTTCAACGTCACTGTACTTCAAAGTAGGGGGCAATACTTAGAGGTATCTTAACCTTGAATTAAGCATATATTGCTACCACACACTGGCACTAACAGTTTAAGAATTCCATACCCCTCTAGCTGTGGACTGGCATGTTTCAGCCTTTTTATTGACCTCATCCACATATTATAAGTGCATAGTTTGGCTATACTTCAGAAAGACACGGTCTTTAAACCTAGCTGATGCCCATAAAGATTAAGGTGCCTGCAAAACTTCCCAACTAACATCCAAACCAAAGGGTGAAAAGGACACACACCCAAATCATTCAGTAAAAACTACAAGAAAAACCCAGCCAAGCATGTGTTTTTATTGCGTGAGACCTTTAACCTGCTGTAGTGGAGACCCATGAGATATATGCAAATGATTCCTTAAGGACATCAAGCGTTTCAGCTATATGGCTGCTGAATGTCCACATTTTTTTTTTAAGTCTTTATGGTTACATTCCGGCCAAGAAAGCTAAACCTCACTAGCTATAGACATGCATGTTTCGGCCTTCTTAATGACATCAGCCCAGCATAAGCAGATAGTTTGGCTGTAGTTCTGAAACATAGGGTCTTTACACCCAGCTGATGCCCATGTAACCATACAGACTTAAAAAAATAAAAATGTTATAACCATTTAACAGCTATACAGCTGAAACGTGATGTCCTTAAGGGGTCATTTGCATATATCCCATAGGCCTCCACTACCAGAGGTTTGCGGTATCACAGTGAAAACTCAAGCTTGGTTGGGTTTTTCTTGCAGTTTTCAATGAATGGTTTGAGTGTCCTTTCTACCCTTTGGCTTGTCTTTCACAACTCCATGGATTGCAATTACATTCCTCAGAATTATCATGGGTATCCGATTAGGATATGTGTATACAAATCTGCTAACAAAGGTACTGATGGATGTCTAATAAAAAACAGTGACTAGAATTTGGCAAATAATAAACACTTGTTCTTGGGACTGAGCTGCTCTCTGTGCTCATTAAGATGAAGTCTTTTGTGTCTCACTTGACCACTGTCTCCACCCTTTTGGAAGACTGCACTTTCTTTGTAGTAGGAGTTTCTGAAAACAGGTCACACCATTATAGCCCCTTGAGGAAGTCTTTCTGTTTACAGTTCTTTGTCTCTCTCAGGATTTGATTCTGATTTTTTTTTTTTTTTCTTTTGTCAAAATGACAATTCTTGCCTCAGGCTTTTGCCTACACTGTGTGACTCTCTGTTTATTCTTCATTCACATAACTTCCTTCTTTTTATGTGTAAAAACCTTAACAGCAGTATTAATTGTTCAACATTTTAATTTTAGTAGCATTATTAAATGTTTTGCACAGTTCAAAATTACCTACAACTGAATATGGCCCACACAAAATGCATGGAAGCATGAAAAACATGAGTGCAATTGGTCTACCACAAATACATTAACCAACTTCCATTTGCAATTTCAGTTTCATTCATTTTCCAACACCTGATTTATCCATTTCAGAGTTCTGAGACAGCCATCCTTCCTTTAGCTGATTTTACCCTGAGAAATGGAGTTCACTACTTAGAGAAGCATGACAGAAAATCAAACAGTGATGTGCCTTACTGAAGTACAGTCCAGGCTAGCTGCTTTTCCCAACTACCGTTATTCAAAGTTCGTTACTTCATTTTTCACAGTGGTATGCAGATTAGTAATGCTGCCTTCCAACATTGGATTCTCGTTCAGTTCCCAACTAGGGCAGTATTTGCTTTCACATTACAGTGAGTTTTAATGGCCATTTCTGGTTTCCCCATAAATCCAAAAAAGATGAGAAAGAAAATGGTAGTTGTGTAGTGTGTGTGTGTATAAAACAGTAGCAATGTGTGTGAGAGAGACCTAGAGAGAAGCTGTGTGTGTGTGTGTGTGTGTGTGTGTGTGTGTGGGTGTGTGTGTGAGAGAGAAAGAGGCATTGTGTATGAAAGAGAGGCATCGGCTTCTGATAGTCTTGGCTTTCAGTGTCAGTGTCAGGACATCTGTGTTTAAAAAATGGCAATATCACTGATTTTGCAGTGACATGTACAATACTGCAATTTCATCTAATCTGTTTAGAGGTATACACATAAAGTCAGTGTAGCATATATAGGGGCTGGGTACAGTGTTGTCATTACTACTCTAAGGTGTGCTCAGAAGGGTGCGATAGCATGTGTAGCGGCTGTGTACAGTTTAGAACTTGACAGAGATTTGGGATGCGTGGCTAGGCTTAAAAAGGCCTTTGTGATTATTAGCCTAATAAACACCTATTAACAGGCTTACCACTTTGAAGGGTTTCTCCCAAGCTACCTGCAGCTTACTGTGTCTGACAGGAATGAGAACCATAACCTTCTGCCTCACAGCATACTCTCTAGCTCCAGCATTCGTGTCATATCAGACCTTTTTCTGCTGTTGGGCTTCTATTAGCTTCTCCTAGGCCAAGCCCAAGAGTTCCCTGACCCTTGTCCTGAAGTTTAGGACATATGCCACAACCAACTCCTTGAGGGATTCATAGTCATCCTACACTCTTCACAAATCAAATCTAGAGGTCCCCTCACCCTATACCCATACAGCAACTCAAAGGGTAAAAAAACTGTGGATTTCTGGGGCACTTCTCTGTAAGCAAACAGATGGGGCAAATATTTGTCCCACTCCCTCTTAAACTAGTCTGCAAATGCCCATAGCTTGGCTTAACCTCTCCACAAGGTCATTAGACTGGGGGTGGTAGGGAGTGGTCTTTACCTGCTTCACCCCATAGTGCTTCCACAGACAAGTCAGCAGGTCTGACATGAAACTGGCACCTCTGTCAGTCAGTATTTCTTTTGAGAAACCTAGCCTGCTGAAAACCTCTAACAAAGCATGTGCCACCTTTTCTGCCTCAATGGAGGACAGGGCCACTTCCTCAGTGTATCTGGTAGCATAATCTACTACCACTAGGATATACTTCTTTCCTGTGAAACGTGAGGTATGCAGAGGCCCCACAATATCCATAGAAATCCTCTGAAATGGCTCCTCAATCATAGGCAAAGGAATCAAAGGAGCTTTGACCTTGTCTCCTGCCTTGCCTACTTTTTGGCACTGCTCATAGGTCCTGCAGTACCTTGTTACATCCTTGGAAACCCCAAGCCAACAAAAGTTCTGTATAACACATCTCTTGGTATGCCTTCTGCCCATATGTCCTGCAAAGGGAATGTCATGGGCTATGGCTAGAAGTGCCAGACGGTAGGCTTTGGGCAATGCCAACTGCTGTACTACCTCACCTTCTAGCCCTCCCACAGGGGTCCACTCTCTATACAGTAACCCTTTGTCCCAGTATACAGATTCTCCCTTTCCTTAAGAATCAGGTGCCTCCCTGACTACCTCCCTTATGTCTTGTAATGTACAGTCTGAGAACTAAGCCTATCTCAACTCTCTCTTTGTAACTCTCCCCAACTCCACTTCCACAGGAAGTTTGGTATCTTCTGACAGCGGTTCCTCATTGTCAGCCTGGATACTACTACTCACCACTGCCCTTGCAGTCTCTCTGGTCAAGGGAACATTAGTACACATAAGGAGCTGTGGCTCACCTTCAGTCTCACTGCTACAGGGTAGCTCCCTCCCTGAAGTAGCCACCTCACCAGTCCTGGCTTCAAGTATGTGGTCTGTCTGGGTTCCTCCAGGCTACCAGACCCACATGCTTGTCTCCAAGCCTGACTGCATGTAACTGTATGCACACAAGGTACTGTATTATCAAAATCATTCCCTATCAGGACATCTGTAGGGATAAGTTCAAACACACCTACTTGCTTGCTTCCTTTCCACCCTCTCAGTCAAGGTGAACCCTAGCAAAAGGTATTTTGAATGGGGTCCCCCCTAAAGCTCTGATTGGAGTAGACTGCCTAAGCAGTAGTGCAACTCTTTAACCACTGCAGGCTTCACAATGGTTAGGTCAGAGGCTCTCTCTCTTAGCAGTGGCCTGTTTCCCATCTACTAAGGATATAAACTCTTGTGGTAATTTGGTACCCTTGTTGTCTCCAGACAACTTACTGCTGGCATTCTGTCATTCCCACTTATTGGTTCCCCTACCTTTTATTCACCACCTTGCCTCCATAGACATCTATATGCTACATGGCCCCACTGGTTACATTTAAAACATTTAACCCTTGATCCTGGCCATGTACCTCATCTAGTGGCTTCCCCTGTTACTGGCGGACTCTGTTGGGGTGGTTTAGGCTACCCACCATGGGTTTCCACAGACCCATGAGCAGTACTGGGTATCCCTTTCTTGTGCAGTGATGCCCTGCTTGCTAGGTATAGGTCTCCCTTTTTCCCCAACTCATCTGTGGTACTACATTCTCTATCTGCCTACCAGATTCTCATGTCCTCAGGCAAAGTGCTAAGGGCTTGTTCTCTCACCAAAAGGTCTGCCAGCCCTTAAAAAGTGGTGACCTGACCCTCCTCTCACCCATCTATGATTAACTCAGCAACATAATCACACACACTTTCATCTGCCTTGCATCTATGCTCATGAAACTTTCTGTAAGCTTCAGGTGTTAAAATACTGTAATAAGCACTGTTTAACTGTATTATAATTTAAGTAATCAGTATCAGACAATTCAGAAACAGCAGTTACAGCTTTACTATGGAGTAAGGGGGTCAGAAACTGTACCCAGAGCTCTTGGTCAACATTATACTGTTTACAACCCTTTCAAACATAAATATAACTATCAAAATTATCATCTTCTGTAAATTGTGGGAGACTTACTGACCTTTATTGCTTCTGGGGTTCAGTTACTCCCTTCCCCATTACCTCCCTGACCCTGGCTGAGTCAGCATCTCCTTTTCATGCCTCTCATTTTCTTTGGCTTCCAGACATCTCAGTCTCTCTGCTGATTCTGCTTCAATCTCCAAATGACACAGTCTCTCTGCTGATTCTATTTCCAAATGTTTGGCCTCCAGTTCATGTCTCTAACTCCAGATGAATTTTTTACATTCTCTGAGGCAAGGTCAAACTGTTCATTTTCTGAGAGTTGTACATTCTCAAGCCAGTCTGGTTGTCCTCCTGGCTGCTGGTCTGTGATGCAGCTGTGGTTAAGGCTGCCATCATGTCTACTTTAGTCAGGTTGGCATGTACCAATCCTCTGGCTCTGCACATCTCAGCCAACTGGCTCCTTGTCAGGTTGCCATACTCCTCTGCTGACATCATTGCCTGCTCTACTTGACTAACTAAGCTAACAAAAAATAAATAAAACTATTGTGATATGAAACTCTGAACGTTCACTGTGTGGCTGCTTGAGAGTACAAACACCTTCTTTAGTGACCACTGTTTACAGGTTACAGGAATTCAATATCCACAACACTGAATCTCAATATGTGGATATTCCACCACTTTCAACCAATATTGATGACCCACCCCTGCACCTGTAATCAAAGAGCCTCAATCCTCACCACTGGGAACAGTGGGGGACATACACTGGCAGGATAACAGGGACACACACAGTATTTCTAGATGTGGCCTTCTGCATCAAGTGCAATTTCCCTTAAGAGCACACAGAGACCACAGTCAGTCCAGGGCTGGTTTCGCCCTCTTTCTCCAGATCCCCAGAAAGACTCCCCACTGGCACAACTATAGAGTTGAGATCTCAGCTGAGTGACCAAGCCAAGACCTACCAGCAACCTCTCTGTCCAACCAGTGTTTTGTGTCCCAGCCCAAGTAGCTGTCATACACACTCTGAGGTTTGATGTATACACACACACACTCGAGGATGGCACAGGTTTACTAGCTATGCCCCCTTCTGCCCAGACTATAAGTTAGTTACCACTGCCATCAGTCAACTCCTTATCAGCTACTTTAAGGCCCATAACAAAGGGTGTCCAATCTTACTGTGTAATATTAATATTAATATTAATACAAATGGTATTTTGACCAAGAACAAGGCTACTAGGAATGGCCCATACAGTGTCACCAAATAAATATGCAAGTACTCTCAAAACTTAAATATCTCTACACAGATCAGCCATAATGAAAGATTTAAATATATTTAATAATAAATAATAGAACAAGACAATAATAAATATATATTCACAGTGACATCAGAGTTCAAAACCACAGGAAATATTAAAAATAACATTGCAGTACAGGCTCACACAAATAAAGAAAAATACCTAAACTAAGCTTCACTATATTCCGGACTGTATCTAAGAGAAGTACTATAACCTAAGAACTTACTATTAGAGCAAGGCAGATGTGTGGTGAATGGACCTTGTTGTCAGGTCCAAGACATAATGCAGAATACTCTCTCTAAGAGACTTTTCAAATTAATATCTTAAATATTACTGCTGGGATAGCTTGCAGAATGACATAATTTCTTGTCATCTGACTCTATTTCCCATATGAAATTGCCACTGCTGGAAGCTGGCAGTATATGACATCTATCTGGGAAAACACATAGACCTCAAATCTTTGGCAGATGCTGGAAGTCATAAAACAATTACATTCCTCTACATTTCAAGACTAGTAATTATTTCACCCTAAAGACAATACAGAAAGTTTCCTAGTACAGACATTGTGTCTCTTTCTGCCTTGAAACTGAAAGATGCTATCTTTTATGGCCTAGCCATAAAGTAATTTAATTTCAGTTGTTTTTCTGAAGTGTGCTGGGCTGAAGTTAATCCTCCAGCTTCCTCTGTTAAAATATATACATGTAAACAGTTAGAATAGTGCAAGTACATTTCTGATCTCTTCCAGTAGGGTACACTGTGGTTGCATTTTAAGCACAAGCACTTAATATAAAATACCTTTTTAACACACGTCTGTACAAACCAGTTTAATACACACATACAGTTCTAATACAGTTGTAATACAAGCATCTTATATAAATCTTGTTGATATTCACAAATGACATACAATTATTTACAAAATTCCAGATAGCTGTGCTGGCAGTATCTCTGTCACAGTCAGCAAAAGGAGCAGAGATGAGCAGGAGAAGATGGTGCAAAGACAGGAAATTTCCAGTGATGTGGGTAGGATGTTGGACTATTGCCCATATCTATGAATTTGAGAAGATGGTTCTACTTTTTCTTTCTTTATCTTTGTTCGGTAACTCCACTGTTTTACAAAGCTGTCAGGTACAGACTACCCAGATTATGATGAGGACAGGGATATGGATGTAGATGGCATACCAAAGAGGAGGAGGAGATGCACATTTTTTACCCAAGTTGGGCAAGTGCTTTTGACTGGCTTTCTATGTGTAGGTGCAGCATGAAATATGCTTTCTGCAAGACCTGTAACATAGACTTCACGATCCATCATGGTGGCCGACATGATCTGCAACAACATGCCAACAGCAAGAAACACAGACAGAATTGCAAGCGTGCAGCTGGAAGGACTATGGCAGACTTTTTTGGACCTCAGTGTTTAGCAAGTACAAAGTTGTTGAGGCAGAGGTTGGTTTTGTGCCGCTCCTTGGCAAATGCAATTTATCATATGCAGCAGGAGAACACATCCTGAAATTTATGAAGAAATGTGGTGAGGATCAGGATGTTCTCAGGAAAATGACATGAGGAGCAACAAAGGCAGCATGTATTGCATGGGATGTTCTGGGGCCTCATTACCATAACAACGATACTGCCACCTGCCAGAAATAACCATTTTGTGTGTTTATGGACCAAAGCACTGACATGGGCAATGACAAATTGTTGGTAACCCTTGTTGGTTACCTTGATGAAAAGGCAGGCAAAAACTGTTTATCTGTTTATTTTGACATTTGTTAACCAGAAATGTCCAACTGAGCAACAGCCCATTTTCAGAGGAGGTCCACGGAAGCCCCATATGCATACAGATTCCAAATTACAAGCAGAGGATAGCAGTACTTACGAGACATTTTTAACAATTTAAAATGCAATACGGTTTCTTCATATACCAGAATGTGTGTTAGGAACTGGACCAGCACTGATGTTTTAATGTCACTTTGACAAAATTCAACATTGTGGGCTTCTCTTCAGACAATGCTGCCTCAGTAATTGGAAAACACAATTCTGTCCTATCTCATTTAAAGTGCAGCCCACCCTTATAGACATGGGGTGTCTGTGCCATCTGGCAGATCTTTGTAGTAAGGCTGGTATAGACATGGGGTGTCTGTGCCATCTGGCAGATCTTTGTAGTAAGGCTGGTATAAAAGCACTACATGCACCAATTTAAGAACTTGCATCAGATATGTACTATCATTTCAGTTGCAATGCACAAAGACAACATAAACTGCAAAAATTTTCTTTGTTCACAGACACTGCCTCCCACAAGGTTATTAGACATGCACATACTAGATGGCCGAGTCTTGGGAAGGTAATTAACAGAACCATGGACATGTGGCCAGGTGTAAATTCATATTTTTTGCCTGCAGAGCCACTGTCTGCTAAAACTGACTTGATTCCAAAAATCTGCAGAGTCATGAATCGTGTATGATTTTCATGTTTAAGTATGCACTGAAATTATGTTGGAGTTCAATATTCATCTTCTGAGCAGAGAAAGTCAGCTTCTAACACTGCATGCCACTGTGTACAAACTCCTGCAGCAGTATGCTGGGAGACTCCTCAGACATGCAGCTGCTGTCCATCTAATCAAACACAGTGATGTTTTAGTGTTGACTGACAGTAGCTCTATTCTGCCAAAGAGTGAGCTGTGTGTTGACTATGATGTCAAGCAGTACATGAATAGCCATGAGGTGGATATTGCCGGCACAGTCATCAAATTTAACTTTTATAAAAAAATGACAGCTTTTTATGCTGCAGAAAATGCTTAAAAGGTTTCTTATACAGGATCACTTAATGAAAGATGCTACATTCCTTATTAATCCGGCCAGAAATTGGACATTTCTTTGGGACTTATCAGGGATGTTGTTTTTTGTCTGGGTGTCTGTGAAAATGATGCTGAGGCTGAAAAATTGAGTTTACCCATTATCAGATTGAGGACACAGTGAACTTGACAGGTCCAGTAGATGGGCCTCATTCATGTGTGTCCAAGTACTGGGCACACCTTCTGAGGAACTTTTGTATTGATGGGAAACCGCCACTCTTTAAGCAGCTGTGATGACTCTGCTTTGCTTGCTGCACTCAAACACACAAGTTGAGAGAGTGTTTAGCATGGTGCGGAAAGTAAGGATTGAACTGAGTCAGTCTCTCAGTATAAAAACATTTAACTCTTTATTAGCCCATTAAACGAATGAAGAGCTGGATTGCTGTGATTGCAAGCTGCCAAAACATGTCTTATATGCTGCTAAGAAAGCCACAGCAGCATGCAATAAGTGTACATCTGATGCATCTAATGTATGATAGGATGCTGTTCTTGCACTTAGTATGGTTGTGTGACTTGTAACAAGTCTATTTAGAAAATGTAGTAAATGTAGCAAGTGGTATTAATGACCATGTGAGTTTAGTTTTGAATTTGTACAGAAGTGCAGTTGCATGCACTTCTGGTGTGGTTATGGTATTGCAGATCACAAAAAAAGAAGTTATGTACTCACCATAACAGTCCATGTTCATTGTCCATCTCTCCATTCATTCTTACTTGGACAGGTTCGGAGCTGATCTGGACGGGGGAAGGCGGGAGGGGTCATAAGAATGAATGGTGAGATGGACAACAAACATGGAACCTTATGGTGAGTATATAAGTTCTTTATGTTATGTTGTCCTATCTTGCCTTCATTCTTACTTGGATGGGACAGCGTCCCTAGCACCTTTTTCCCAGGTGGCTTACGAGAGTACACCTTTGAGCACAGTGGAACCAAAGGAGGCCCTGTCCCTGCAGGCCAAATCCACTTTGTAATGAGTGATAAATGTATGAGGATTGGCCCACATAGCTGCAGCACAAATCCTGTCCATAGACATTCTGGCCAGAAAAGCAGATGATGTAGCTAATGGTCTGGTTGAGTGACCCCTAATTCTGAATGGTAGCTTTCTGTTATTAGAGGTGTAAATAAAGGTGATACAACTTGACAGCCAATTTGAAAGGGTGACCTTAGAGACTGCCATACCCTTTTTTGCCTCAGAGAAGGAAATGAATAACTGATCAGATTTCCTGAAATCTTTAGTTCTATGCAAATAGAATCTGAGCTGTCTATGCATGTCCAACTGATGGGAGTTTATACTCTGCCTTGTTGCTATGGTTAGGGAAAAACACCGGGAGCTCAATGGATTGACTGATATAGGAATAAGAGCAAACCTTAGGTATAAGGGATGGATTAGTTCGTAACGATACCCTTTACTTATGAAAGATCAGATATGGAGGTCTAATTGACAGTGATTACAACTCAGAGACTCTTCTGACAGATGTTACGGCTACTAGAAAAATGGTCTTCCAGGAAAGAAATTTGAGGTCACAAGATGAAGGCGGCTAGAACGGTGGCAATGTAAGTTGAGATAGGACAAAATTTAAATCCCAAGGAGAAAGTGGTTCCTTAAAAGGAGGTCTCAATAAGTAAGTGCCTTTTAAATATGCTTTATACAACCTGTGTGACATTAAATTAGGAGAATGGTCACCAATGTGGAAATTTGAAATTGCAGCCAGCTGGACTCTAATAGTTGCTGCAGCTGAGCCTTGCTGGAAGAGTTCTGCCAGGAATTCTAAAATGGACTGAATAGGCACAGAAAAAGGGTCAGTGTTTCTATTTTGGGCCCAGTGGAAGAATCTTTTCCACTTGCTAGTATATAGTTTTCTAGTAGAGACATTATGAGAGAACAGCAATATGTGTTGGACTGCTGGAGTGGTTTTGAAGCCTGACTAAATTGGGAAGTGGAGCAGCCATGCTGTCAAGTTACGGGTGTGGAGAGAAGGATGAAGTGCTCCTGACATATGTGACAGAAGGTCTGGAACTGAGTCCAGAGCCCACGGCTTCTCCTAAAGATGAGGCCAGAGGAAGGGGAACCATATCTGCTGAGGCCAATATGGGGCAATGAGAATCATCCTGCTTCCCAAGGATTTTGCTTTCTGGATGACTTTGGGTATGAGGGGAAACGGGGGAAAGGCATAAAGATGTTCTGAGGGCCAATCGTGTACAAGTGCATCTCTTGGTGTCTCCCTCGGCGGGGGAATTAGGGCAAAGTAGCTGCTACACTTGGCATTAATGGGAGTGTCAAAAAGAATGCAGAAAGGCTGACCCCATTGCCAGAAAATTTCTTCCATTATGCTCTGGTTCAGAGAGCACTCGGGAGGCATTAATATTGCCCTGCTGAGCTTGTTGGCTATCACGTTGGATTTCCCCGGGATGTGCATTGCTACTAGAAAGCATTGGGAAGAAACTGCCCATTGCCAAACTCTCAGAGCCTTGCGACAAAGTGGGTATGATTTGGTTCCTCCTTGTTTATGTACCAAACCACCAACATATTGTCTGACTGTATTGCAATCATCCCCAGTGGAAGAGAGAGTCGTGGAGTGCTTGCAATGCCAGCACTACTGCTCTCATCTCTAGAACATTGATATGCAAGTGGGCCTCGTGGTCCTGCCAATATACTTTGGACCATCCTTCCCAGATAATGCCCCCCCACCCTATCTGGGAAGCATCTGTGGTCACTGTAGCAACAGGTTGTTGTGGAATAAAGGGTATCCCGATAGTCATATGGTTGTAATGAATCCACCACAGTAAGTCCTTTGTGCATGACTCTGTTATTTTGATCAGGTGGGACATAGGAAGTTCTTGAAGTGACCATTGGGAGAATAGGAGCCATTGAAGGATTCTCATATGCATCCTGGCGAGAGGAACTAGTGTTATTGTTGAAGCCATTGTCCCTAGAAGTTTCAGAACTACTTTTGCCTTTAACTTGTCCTTTGGAAGAAGGTGAAGTATTTGCTGTCTGAGGGCTGAAATTCTGTTGGCTGGAAGATGTGCCATCATGGAAACAGTGTCTAGGTTTGCGCCTATGAAGGTAATATGTTGACAGGGCAACAAGGCAGATTTTTGTAAATTGACGGTTATGCTTGAGTACAGATTTCCAATGTCGCATCCCTGGCCTGTTGGAGTAGGTGCTTGGTGGTGGCAGTTAGAAGCCAGTCGTCCAGATACAGAAACACTTGGAATCCAAGATGTCTCAAGTGAGCCGTTACTACTGCCATGCATTTGGTGAACACTCTGGGGGCTGTAGTGAGACCAAAGGGCAGAGCTCGGAACTGATAATGAGTGGCTCTCAGTCAGAAGCGTAAATGACTCCTTGATGCTCTGTCCATTTTTATGTGGTGGTACACACCTTGGAGGTCTATTCAGCACATCCAATCATCTATCCCTAAGAAGGGAAGTATTGACTGCTGTGTCACCATTCGGAACTTTGACTTTTTGACAGATTCATTTAACTTGCTGAGATCCAATAAGGGTCTCCAGTCCCCTGTTCTTTTTGGCACCAAAAAGAATCTTGAGTAAGTTCCAAATCCTATTTGGTCTGCAGGGACCTCTTGGATGACTCTTGTCCAGAAACTTATGAATTTCTGTAGTTGCTTGCTCCCTTGGATTGGGTGGAACATATGGGATTGTTATGATTAGTGAGACAGGATGGCAAAAGGGAATGGAATATCCTCTGGATATTATGCTTTGTATCCATTTGTCTTTTGTGATACTTTGCCAGGCTTCTGGGTACAAAGACAAACATCCCCTGACTGCCTCTAGAGTAGAGCAGGCGGGCCTCCTTTCAGGAGCACTGACAGGGACAACCGTGAAAGGAATCACGATCACCCTGGTTTTGTGGACCCCCTCTGCCTCTAGAACGTCTACCATTGGTGCCTCTCCCTCTACGCCTGGGGAAGGATTCACCTCATGCGTCTGGGAAAGCTCCCTGCGATCTTTTGAACCACATTTTTCCAATCTTCTGATCTTTAGGGTAAGGTTTTGAAGGTACAGAAAAACGTACTCCAACAGCAGAGAGAGTTTTCCCTTCCTGCTCGCATCTGGTGAGTGTCTTTTACTTTGGATCCAAAAAGTGAGGAACCATCAAAGGGGGCGTTAGTAAAGGTAGACCTAAAAGGTTTCGCAAAATTACACAAGCGCATCCAGGAGTATTTCCTCATGGAAACTCCTGAACCTGCTGCCCTACTAGCTCCATCCACTGCATAAGGTGTCAGTCTCATGGAGGAGTTGACGATAGAATTTAAGGTAGATAGTTAGGAGGAGACTTTCTCAGTCACCACCACAGCTAATGAACCTTGTAGAGCATCTCCTAGCTCTTTCAGGAGATCTCTTTGCAGCATTGTAAAGTGTGTGAGGTAGTTCAGCGATTGGAGTGTAAAAGTCACTGATGAAAAGACACGCTTCCCGTATCCGTCCATTGTTCGAGAATCTTTGTTCGGAGGATGAACAGATGAGGATGTCTCAAAGTTCCTTCTTAGTAGCTGCTGCCACCACCATAGCATCTACAGGTACACCCTTTGTGAGAAAATCTTTTCCAGTAGGGGGTGGAAAATACTTGTTTGGCCTCCGAGGGACTGGTTCATTAGTATTAGGTGACACCCACACCTTTCGACTGACCAAGTCCATTAGTTCATCAAAAGGCGGAGACACCCAGGAGGCTGAAAGTTGAGATCCAAAGGCCTTCAGGTACACCGACTCCTCATCAGAAGGGGTGATGGTTTTCCAGCTGCCTCTCTGCTTTAAGATCTCCAGGATATCTGCAAATGAGATATTATCAGAGGACGACCGTGGGGATGCTTCTGACTCCTCGAGGTCAGTGTCTGAGTTGACAGACTCATCAGGGGAGTCTATATGCTTCCTCTTGCATGTCTTCTTTCAAGGGGGCTCCTCAGTATTCTGGGGAGGCCTCGGAAAACAGGGGTTTTCCCAATGGGGGTTCCTGAGGCTCTGGATCTTTGCTGTCCTGTGGATGGGTGGTGCCGAGACAATAGCCTGTACCTTGGGGGGAATGAATACTGGTATCCTATGTAGAGCTGTAGAGGGGGAAGCACACTCATCTCAAAAGCAGATCCCACCAGTTCCAAGGATATCTCCAGCTCTGAGGAGACAGAGGACACCCCTGGCCCCAGAGAGACCATCTCCAAGGCTGATGTAGGAGCCGAGCTCACTTGAGCTGACGCACCAAGGGGTAGGCTCGGAACTGAAGAAGTTTGGGTCTGAGCATCCCCTCGGGGCCGACCTGAGGACCTCAGCTCCCAGACACCCTCGACGGCACAGAGGGTGTCGGAGTAGATGTCAGTTCCATAATCTCCAAAGGGGGCCCCGGAACTGACGGTTCTACAGTACGCGGTACCAGGCTCTCTGGCTCCGAAGATCAGCTTGGCTCGGAGGAGGAACAACAGTGGATGCAAGAGTCTTGGAAGGCTCCGAGACCTGATGGGTTGGAGCTGAGAACAATTTAGCTGGCGCCGGTGACTTCAACAGTCTGCGCAACACCTGCGCCACATCATCATCAGATAGGCTCCTAGTGGACCTGGAGGATAGAGAAGGTGAATGAGAACTCTCCAAAATGGGAGATTTCAAGGTAGGAGAGACCGGCAGAATATAAATGGACCAGCTCCAAGACAAGGTATCTTGTGGCTCCGAAGACCTTGGGGCTGAAGAACCAGGCTTGTCAATAATGATGACCTTCGTCTGTTCTGAATCCTGTGGAGCCGAGGAGGTAGATGGCGTAGAAAGTTTTGACAATTTTTCTAGGGGCTCAGACTGCGCTGAAGAGACAGGAGATGGCCTTTTAGATGGTTTGTCCCTCATAGAAGAAGAGGACGAAGAAGAAGCACTCTGCACAGCTTCTTCAAAGGTTGGTTTAGAGCCCCTTAATCAATTTGTTTCTCCTCTCCTGTAACACACGTGCACTAAAGGAGTGGCAGAAAGTGCAACTCTTCTGTAAATGTATAGCCCCTAGACAATATACACAGATGACATGTCCGTCTGTAATTGACATTTTCTGGGTACATTTCTAACATTTTTTAAAGCCGGAAGGCCTATGCTCTTTCTCCCTGGTGTCTTTAGACATGTTTGGAAGAAAAGAAGGTCCCAAAAAGATTACAAATAGTAAATGAACTCAAGACACCGCTAGATATATAAACACACACTAACCTAACAAACACTGCACATCTAAGAAATATTTTAGAGATATAACTGAAAACTAACTTGCTCAAAACGAGCACTAGTACCTCTAACTTAAATGGACCTAGATACCAAAAGATAGAACATGAACACTACAAGCCCTCTAACTAAAATGGGCAGTTAGCTCTCTAATTTAAATGAGCTAAATGACAAACTAGCTAACTATGAGAGTAGACAAAAAAAAAAAAAAAAAAACAACACTACAGGTATTCTAATAAGGCACAGCTACAGTAATTAACTACGGGATACAAATACAGGCCTGCGAAAAAAAAGGGCGGCCAAAGAACAGCACACAACAGCAGAAAGGAGAAAAACTAAGCTACATGCTAAATCTAACTATCTAAGCACACAAAACACTAACTAATGTATGAATCCTAAAAGTTTAAGCTAGTAAAATGTAAAAAAACAAAAAACTTAGTCACGGCCAAGAAGAGCACATCCAACCTCGTAAAGCGGCAAACAAAATCTGAGGAGTTGCACCACTGCATCATGGGATACCTTCCTTGCCACGAGCCAAGTTTGAGACTTCCAGCTGTGTATTTGGCAGAGTCAGAGCCGATAACCCATCCAGGTAAGAATGAAGGCGAGATAGGACAACATAACGTTAAAAGTTTTGGATCTGACTCAAGTGTGTCTTGCTGAATTTTACAGATGTTCTACCAGGCCCCATGGCAATGACATGTTTCGTAAGGTACAAAAATAGGGTGTTCCACATTCTGACTGTTTGTCATACATTGACAGGGTTTGTGTTCCACACTGGCCTCTTAAAAGATTTAGACAGTACAGTTGTGTACACTTACCATAAATGTAGATGTTAGAGTGTATTCACTGTTGCAGTCATCACACTTGGGTTATCTGCCTGCAGGTAGCCCTCAGTCGGCCCGAATACTAGAGTCTTACAATTTCTGTGTCAGATGCTGTCGCTTCTTCCATGACATCAGGTTGTCAGGGGTATAAAACAGGCAGCCTACACCATTACATCAGTTTTTCTTGCCCCAATTGCCAGGAGCCCCCAAATAGGAAGCTAATATATGGTGGGGAACACCACCAGTAAAAAGTAAATACCAATGCCATTAGGAATGGTCATACAGAGGAGAGGTAGGAAGATATAGAAAGCCAGGGGGCTGGAGGGAGGGAAACCAGGACTGTAACAGCGAATACACTCGAACATCTGGTAAGTGTACACAACTGTACTATGTTCTTGGTGTTTCACTGTTGCAGTCATCACACTTGGGTTGATTCCCAAAGCTGAGGAAGGGTGGAGGCAGTCAAGAAGGGTTAGGGCTGGCTAGTAGGCCTTGCAGGACTGCTGTAGCAAATCCAGCTTTGTGGTAATGCTTGGTGAAGGTGTGTACAGAATTCCAGGCTGCAGCTTCTAGAATGCCCTGGTAGGGACTCCCCTGAGAAATGCTGTAGAGGTGGAAGTAACCCTAGTGGAATGTGGTCTGATCCCCTGTGGGGTAGGTTTTTGTGGTGCTTGTAGCAAAAATGGATGCAGTATGCTATCCATTTGGAAATAGTTTGCTTTGAAATGGCTTTACCCTCTTGCCCCTGTAGCAAAGCTGACTAGCAGCTGGTCAGATTTTCTGAAAGGTTTAGTCCTGTCAAGGTAGAATCTGAGCTGTTTGTGCACGTCCAAGGAGTTCAGGATCCTTTCCCCTTTATTCTGAGGGTTAAGGAAGAAGGTTGGCAAATGGATGGATTGGTTTACAGCCACACTGGACACCACCTTAGGCATAAAGGACGGGTTAGTCCTGAGGGAAACCCTGTCAGCATAGAAAATAATGAAGGGTTCCACTGCCATTAGTGCCTGTAACTCAGACACCCTTCTTGCTGAACTTATGGCTAAAAGCAAGGCTGTTTTCCAAGAGAGGAATTTTAACTTTGCTGAAGCTGCATGTTC
Source organism: Protopterus annectens (assembly GCF_019279795.1). NCBI lineage: Eukaryota > Metazoa > Chordata > Ceratodontiformes > Protopteridae > Protopterus > Protopterus annectens. Next base: position 1,085,037,732 of record NC_056733.1, on the reverse strand, counting down.
AAAAAGGGGAAGCATGAGCTTTTCCAGTACAAAGTTAAGGTCCCAGCATGGGGTGGGTGCTCTCTTAGGGGGCCTTAAGTTGTTAGCCCCTCTCAGGAACTGTTTGATGAGAGGGTGAGAAAATAGAGGTGGCTCAGTATTATAATGAGCTGAGATGGCAGAGGCATAAATCTTAATGGAGAAGGATAGGCCTCTGTGGAGTAGCTCTGTTAGTTAATCCAGTATTAGAGGTAAGGAGGGCACTGCTGTGTCCTTCCCTTGAGAATGATTCCAAGAACAATATCTTTTCTACTTTTCAGCATAGGATTTCCTAATACTAGGCCATCTGGCTTCAAGAATGACGTCCAGCATCTGTTTGCTGAGGGTTGCTGGTGGTGCATTCAAGGGATAAGCCAGACTGTAAGGTTTAGGGATTGCAATTGTGGATGCAAGATCTATCCCTCCTACTGAGACAGCAGGGTAGGAGTCTAGTGAAGGTGCCAGGGTGGCACTGTTGTCAGACTGTGCAAGAGTGGGTACCAGTGCTGGCATGGCCAGTCTGGGGCAATAGGAATTGCCCTTGGCCTGTCCTATTTTATCTTCAGTAGTACTTTTGAGTGGAGGGGCAGAGGAGGAAAGGCATAAATTGAGAGGTTTTCCCATTGAAAGGATAGGGCATCCACCTTCCAGGCCCTGATGTGAGGGTTCTTAGTGCAGAATTTGCTCAACTGGTGGTTCTTGGGGGAGGCAAATAGGTCCACCTCTGGTGTCCCCCACCTCTGGATCAGAAGGTTGAAAAGTGTTGGGCTCCAATTAACAATCGTGTGGGGTCTAGGAGATTTCTGGTTATGTCATCTGCCAGTGTATTTTGTTTGCCTGGCAGGAATTGAGCTTGTAGATGCACTTGGTTGCTCAAGGCTGTGTTCCACAGGGCCATGACTAATCTGCAGAGTGGGTAAGAATGGGTTCCCCCCTGCTTGTTTATGTACCACATAACTGTGGTGTTGTCTGTTTTTATAAGCAGTTGTCCTGGAAGTATTAGGTATTTGAAGGCTGTCAAAGCATTCTGTACAGCTAGCATCTCTTTCTGACTGATGTGCAGGAGAAGCTGGGCTGGGCTTCAGTGGCCCTCAGTGCATTTGCCTGCCATGTGAGCCCCCCCCCATGCACAGTCTGATGCGTCTGTTGTCAGGGTTTGGGCAGCGAGGGGTTGAGTGAAAAGCAGTCCCTTGTTGTGGTTGCATGCTTCTGCCCACCAAAGGAACTCTACCCTTAGACAATGTATGATTGTTTCCAGGTCCTGAGAATGCTGGCACTAAAGACTTTTTAAGTACCATTGAAGCTTCCTCATATGCAGTCTTGCATATGGAATTAGCATAATACATGAGGCCATGAGACCTAGGGCTTGCAGTATTTTTCTTGCAGATCGTTCTGGTGGCCATTTGTTTGAAGTAGTTTGTCAGACCTGCTTTTCTGAAGTGAGAAAAGCCATCTGGGAAGTTGTGTCCAAGCTTGCTCCCAGGAATACAATCTTTTGACTGGGTACCAGTTGTGATATCTTTCTGTTGATGGTATACCCAAATGAAGTGAGAAGGCTTTTTACAAATGCCAGGTGCTGAAGTAGCAATTCCTGACTGTCCGCCTGAATAAGGCCACCGTCCAAGTATGGGAAAATTTGGATATTTCTCTGCCTGAAGTATGCAATGGCTGGAGCAAGGCACTTTGTGAATACTCTGGGTGCAGTAGAAGTGAAGTGCAGATAACTGATAGTGCATAGAGCCTGCCCTGAAGCGTAGATATTTTCTGCACGACTCCCTTATGGGGATGTGCAGGTAAGCTTCTTTTAAGTCTAGAGTGACTAACCAGGCATCCTTGGCTAGCATAGGAAGAAACTGTTGCAGGGTAAGCATCTTGAATTTTGGGATCATCAGAAAGGCGTTGAGAGTGGATAGCTCCAGGATTGGGTGCCAAGAGCCATCTTTTCTGAGCACCAAGAAAAGTCTGGAGTAGAAACCCTGCCCCTTTGTTCTACTGGAACAGGTTGAATAGCTCTTATATTGAGCAGGGAAAGTACTTGCTTTTGAGCCTCTGCCCACTGGCTTGGAGGAAGATCTCGAAACCCACTTGGGGTTGGCAGTGTATGGAAGTAGAATCTGTACCCCTTGGATACAATGTTTAGGACCCATCTGTCCTGAGTAATAGACATCCATTTTTTTGCATGAAGGGCAAGTTTTTCTCCTAGGGGCAAAAGTAATTGGGCAGGGCTGGGAACGATAATTGAAAAGTCATAGTGAACTTTTTCCATAAGAGGGTGGCTTACCACTCCCTGTTTTTGAGGTGGGAGCACTCCATTGGTTAGGTCTCTGCATACCCTGAGACTGTAGTCTGGGTGGCCTGTTTGCCCTGGGCTTGGTCTGAGAAGGCCTGAAAGGTGCTGGAAAGGACCAGTTTTTTGAAAGCCAATGCCTCCTGAATCTACATGGTTGCACTTGTAAGAATTGTTTAACAGTTTGCATAAATTTAGCTACTTCTTCCATCTTTTTAAGAACCTCTTCTGCTTTGGTGCTAAATAAACAGTCCTTATTTAAAGGAACGTTTAGTAATTTGGATTTGACATGATCTGGCAAGGTTTGTTCCTTCAGCCAAGCATGCCTTCTCAGTACAGACCTAGTGACTGCAGCCCTGCAAGATGCTTCTAGGGCATCAATGCCACCCTGCAAAGTATGCTTACTAACTTGGTTTGCAGAATGCATTAGCTCTTGTAAATCATTATTTTCTGCACAATCTGGGAGTAACACCATTTTTTGTTTAATTAGTTCCATAATATGCTGCTGGTATGTCAACATGTGAAACTGGCAATTCAATGCCCTTATAGCAAGAGTTGCAGAGGTATATACCTTCTTACCCCATCTGTCTAAAGCTCTGGAATCCCTGTCTGCAGGGGTAGGATTTTTGGGTGTAGTAGCCTTAATACTTTTAGGCCCCTGGATCCGCTGTAGGATTCTTGAAGAAAAATTTGTGGGAATCAGGTATTCTGTAGTACCTGTCAGGTTTCCTAGGGACCGGGGGTAAAACATCTGGAGGAAGACTGGATTCCATAAAAACATCACCTACAACATCCAGGACAGGCCTGTGCTGAGGCAACTCTGAAAATTCTCTGAGTCTCTTTTTGGAGTGAGGGTAGTCCTGGCATTCCCAGCAGAAATGCTCTCTTAAAGTATGCAAGGTTTCACCAAAAGAAAAATCCTTTGGAGGGGAGACGGAGGGAATGGATTCCTCTGCATCTGAATCCTCATAGGTTGATAAGGGCATGTCCTGATAATCAGAAGGGTAAGAGTCATCGGACTCCTGGTCTGTAGAATCAGAACGAAACTCAATTCTTTGTCTCTTAGCAGGGGAAGGCTGGCTTCCCCTTATTAGGGTAATAAGGTCTTCAGCCATTCTAAGCATCTGTTTTTGTGGCATGGGAGCTTGAGCATGCGCTTTGGTTGTCATTTTTCTAGGCGTAATGCATACTATGGGCCTCATAAACTTGGTAGTTTTAGCTAAAAATGAAGTCGTTGGTTTAATTCGAACATCAGTAAGTCGGAATACACCAAGCCGGTGCCTGCACAGCGGCTCCGGACCCATCCAAGGTAGTGACATCCGCAGGTTCCATAGTCGAAGAAGCATCTCACGGCATACTGGACTCCAAATGGGTCTCAGCAGAACCCTGCGAATCTGCTGAGGCGGGCATCAGGGGCTGCAAAGGCACCTCACTGACTACCAGCAAACTGGCGACTAGCTTAACCGAAGCATTGTCTGCAGTTTTGCACCTATGCGGTCTGTCTCTGTCTTTATCTTTACATTTTTTTCAGAAGATCGGTAGTCAGATGGTTTATCAAAGCCATTTTGGAATACGGAGAACGAGAGAGTAAGAATGTAGTGACAAAGATAGCCCGATGAATGATTCAGGAGTTAAGGCACAAAATCGACAGCGAGGCATGTTGTGGTCTGGGCCTAAACAAGTGACGCAGTAAGAATGAAAATCTTTGTCAGGTATTTGCTTTCCACAGGCAAGACAATTGTTAACTTTTTCTGACATCGGTTAGAGCAAGAAAAAAGGATCTCCAATGGGGTACTTAGCTTTAGAAGACTTCAGGATTACAAACTCGAAAACGAAAATTTCAGGTAGCGGCTGACCGGCACTTGCAAACTGCTTCTGGATCCTCCTCATCAAGAAAGACTGATTATACCCCTGACGTCATGGAAGAAGCGACAGCATCCGGTGCAGAAATCCTAAGACTCTGGTATTCGGGCCGACTGAGAGCTACCTGCAGGCAGATAACCCAAGTGTGATGACTGCAACAGTGAAACACAAAGAATATCTACGCTTCCAGCAGCTTCTGAACAAAGAAAACCCCACCTGTACTGCTTCAGACACAGCCTACAATGAGAGAGAACAGGAGGAGCCCACTACAGAAAAAGTAAGAACAGCATCAAGGAAAATGAAGTCAGGGAATGCCTCAGGCTCAGATGAGGTCACAGCAGATATGATACAGATGTAGGGTGACACAGTGGGGAAAAATGGCTGCTGAGGGTATTCATAGCAGTATGGAGAGAAAGGTGTATCCCAGACAGCTGGAGTATAAGCATACTAACCCCAGTGTTAAAGAGCAAAGGGAACATTTACAACAATGTGCAATGCAGAGGTAGCAAACTCCTGTACAAATTTATTAAAGTTCTGGACAGACTGACTAATACACAAATATGCAGATTAGTAGAAAGTAAGATGGGAGAATAGGATTCAGATCAGGATGCAGCACAACTGATCCAATGTTTGCAGTGGGACAGATATTCAAGAAGAAGCTAGAAATGAAGAGAGAGTCCAAATGTGCATTCCTAAACTTGGAGAAAACATATGACAAGGTCCCAAGAAAGCTGATTTGGGCAGTCCTGCGGTGGTTCAAAGTCCCAGAAACAATAACAGAATTAGTGTAAGTTATGTACAAAGACCCACTAACTCAAATACGAGCAGTGTTTGGTCTCAGAGGGGTTCGCAGTGGGAATGGGGGTGCATCAGAGGCCCTGAGCTCACTGCTGCACATACTGGTGATGGACTACATTAGCAAACAGGGTGGAAGGGACAGATCAACATTGTTGCTGTATGTAGATGATGTGGCATTACAGGGTAACTCTGAACAAGAGCTTCAGCAAAGGATATGGGAATCGAATACAAAACTGTAGGCACATGGGATGAAACTGAATACACATATAAGACAGTTGTAATGACAGCAAAAGCAGGAAATCAGAAGAAGCTGAGAATTTAAATAGAATACAGTGAAACAGGTTAACAATTTCAAGTATCTGGGAGGGGTGGTAGAGGAAAAGGAAAGTCTGAATGAGGACATCAAAGCTAAAATCAGAGAGGATACAGCCAAATGGCACAAAGTCTCAGAAGTAGTGTATGACAGAAGAATGCCAATGAAGCTGAAAAGTAAGGTGTAAAAAACAGTGATGTGACCATTACTACTGTATGGTACAGAAACCTGGGCAGTAAAGTCAGACCAGTTGAGGAAGCTAGAGGTGATGGAGATAAAGTACTTGAGACAGGTAATAGGATGCACTCTGTGGGACAAACAAATAAATGAGGACATAAGAGCAGAAGCTAAAGTAGCACCAATTTCAGAAAAGGTCAAAGTAAACAGATTACAGTGGTTCTGGCACATGTGCAGAGAAGCAGAAGACAATCTGGTTAAGATGATTTGGGACACACAGGAAGAAGGTAAGAGGAAACGAGAATGTCCAGCAAAGTGGTGATGGACTGTGCGACAGAAGACGTGCAACATTCAAGCATGAGTGACGAAGAAGATAGAAGAGTGACACTGAATAGAGAGAGATGGTGGCAGCTGACACAACACCCCGTCCCCATGTCGAAATAGGGAAAAAAAGTGGGTCGATGATGATGAACATGACCAACTATTTTGAAATGAAGAGAAGAAATGAATATGGCATCCATAAGTGATGTTTTACTGGAGTATTAGTACTGGCTGCAGGATGAGACTTGCATGGCATCCATCAGTAATGTTTTACTGGAGTATTAGTACTGGCTACAGGATGAGACTTGCATGGCATCCATCAGTGATGTTTTACTGGAGTATTAATACTGGCTACATGATGAGACTTGCATGGCATCCATCAGTGATGTTTTACTGGAATATTAGTACTGGCTACATGATGAGACTTGCATGGCATCCATCAGTGATGTTTTAGTGGAGTATTAGTACTGGCTACATGATGAGACTTGCATGGCATCCATCAGTGATGTTTTTACTGGAGTGTTAGTACTGGCTACAGGATGAGACTTGCATGGCATCCATCAGTGATGTTTTACTGGAGTATTAGTACTGGCTACATGATGAGACTTGCATGGAATCCATCAGTGATGTTTTACTGGAGTATTAGTACTGGCTACAGGATGAGACTTGCATGGCATCCATCAGTGATATTTTACTGCAATATTAGTACTGGCTACAGGATAAGACTTGCATGGCATCCATCAGTGATGTTTTACTGGAATATTAGTACTGGCTACATGATGAGACTTGCATGGCATCCATCAGTGATGTTTTACTGGAGTATTAGTACTGGCTACATGATGAGACTTGCATGGCATCCATCAGTGATGTTTTACTGGAGTATTAGTACTGGCTACATGATGAGACTTGCATGGAATCCATCAGTGATGTTTTACTGGAGTATTAGTACTGGCTACAGGATGAGACTTGCATGGCATCCATCAGAGATATTTTACTGCAATATTAGTACTGGCTACAGGATAAGACTTGCATGGCATCCATCAGTGATGTTTTACTGCAGTATTAGTACTGCATGGCATCCATCAGTGATGTTTTACTGGAGTATTAGTACTGGCTACAGGATGAAACTTGCATCACCTTATGGAGGTGTACAATTATCTGAGACACTCAGGCTAGACTACAGTTGATGCTGCTAAGTAGAAGCCAAACGGTTATGAAAACCATTAAAGTGATCTTCCAAAAATAAAATAAAATAAACATAATAATAAAAATAAAAAAGGCTACCACAGGGTAAGACTGTATGGGTCAATGTTGTCATACCTTATCCAAATAATAAAACGTCAGGATTACTTTAGATTTATTATTATACTGTCACCTCATAGCTCAATACTCTCGGAAGGAAGCAGGAAGAGAGAGAAGGAGATCCTATTTTGTATTTGTACATCATTACACTAGATGAAAAGTACTAGTTGTGTACCTACCATAAATGTAGATGTTCAAGTGTATTCACTGTTGCAGTCATTACTCTTGGGTTATCCTGCTGGCAAGCTACCCTCAGTCGGCCAGAATTCCAAAGTCTAGGTCCGGCGTCGGTTGCTGTTGCCTCTTCCCTGACATCAGTGCACCAGGGTATAAAAGATGCAGCCGATGCCATTTTCTTCAGTTTTTCTTGCCCCAGATGTCAGGTGCCCCCAAATTGGTAAGCTGAAAATTATGCCAATAAAAATGCATGCACAAAAATAACATTTCCTTCTTCTACAAGCAACTACACCAAATAGGTTGTATAGGATAGAAAAGTGCAGATAAGTCCCAGCAAAAAAGAGGGGGATGGTGGGTGGGTAACCTGGACTGCAACAATGAATACACTCGAACATCTACATTTATGGTAGGTACACAACTGTACTATGTTCATCGTGTTTCACTGTTGCAGTCATTACTCTTGGGTTGAATCCCAAAGCTGAGGATGGGTGGCTGGGCTAAATAGGATTAGGAGAGGCTATGAGGCCCTGAAGAACTGCAGTGGCAAAGCCTGCTCTGGACTTAGAGTAAAGAGGTAAGTGGTAGTGCTTTGAGAAGGTGTGCACTGAACTCCAAGTTGCAGCCTCTAAGATATCTTCGGTTGGTACTCCTCTGAGGAAGGCTGCTGAAGTGGCTGCTGCTCTGGTGGAATGAGGCCTAATGCCCTTAGGCACTGATTTGCCATGTTGAAAATAGCAGAAACGGATGCAATGGCCTATCCATTTAGAAATAGTCTGTTTTGAGATAACCTTTCCTTGTGATCCTGCAGCATATGACACTAAAAGTTGCTCAGTCTTTCTGAAAGCTTTAGTTCTGTCCAAGTAGAAGCGTAACTGTCTGTGTATGTCCAAAGAATGCAGAATTTTCTCACCCTTGTTCTGTGGATTTGGATAAAAGGTAGGCAAGTGAATGGTTTGGTTGAGGGCCACACTGGACACCACCCTAGGCAGAAATGTAGGGTTTGTCCTCAGAGAAACCCTGTCTGGATGAAAAATGATGAAAGGTTCCACAGCCATGAGTGCTTGCAACTCCGAGACTAGCCTTGCAGAGGTTATTGCTAGGAGCAGAGCAGTTTTCCAGGATAAGAATTTTATATCTGCTGTTGATGCTGGCTCGAAAGGAGGCAGTGTGAGTTTTTCCAAAACATAATTGAGGTCCCAGGCCGGAATTGGTGCTCTCCTTGGAGGCCTAATGTTTTTGGCCCCTCTGAGGTACTGCCTTATTAAAGGATGAGAATAGATAGGTGGTTCCGAATTGTAATGGGCTGAAATGGCAGAGGCATGAATCTTAATTGATGAGAAGGAAAGGCCTTTGGTCAGCATCTCAGTTAGGTATTGTAAAACCTGAGGAATATTTGATACACACGTGTCAATGCCTTGTTCCTGGTTTCAAGCACAGAATCTCTTCCATTTCTCTGCATAAGAATTTCTGGTACTGGGCCTCCTGGCCTCCAAGATAACATCCATAACAGCTTTTGAAAGAGGAGTGTTCAGAATGGCTACATTATCTGCCATGCTGCCAGATTTAAGGTCCTGAGTTGGCTGTGCAGGATCTGATTGTTTTGTTGGGTCAGCAAGTGAGAAGTTTGAGGCAATATCCGTGTTGGACCTTGAGACAAGCTCTTTAGGATTGGGTACCAGTGCTGGTGTGGCCAGTCTGGTGCAATCAGTATCATTTTTGGCTTCTCTTGTCTGACCTTTAGGAGTACCCTGGGAAGGAGAGGCATTGGGGGGAAAGCATACACTGTTAGATTTTTCCAGCTGAATGATAGGGCGTCCACTTTCCATGCTTGCTTGTGATAAATCCTTGTGCAAAATCTCTGCAATTGGCAGTTGTGTCGGGAGGCAACTAGATCTATGTCTGGGCATCCCCATTTCCTTATTATCATGCTGGAGACTTGTGGATCCAGTTTCCATTCGTGGGGATCCATGAGGTTTATGCTTAGTTCATCTGCCAGGGTATTTGTTTTTCCTGGCAGGAATTGTGCTTGCAGGTGAACTTGAAAAGCCAATGCTGTGTTCCACAAGGTCATTGCTTGTCTGCAGAGGGGGTAGGAATGTGTACCTCCCTGCTTGTTTATGTACCACATGACCATAGTGTTGCCTGTCTTTATCAGTAATTGTCCTAGATGAAGCAGGTCCTTGACAGCTGTAAGGGCATTTTGAACAGCTAGCATCTCTTTTTGAGTGATGTGAAGATGCATCTGGTTTGCAGGCCGTGTGCCCTGAATACATTTTCCTGCCATATGGGCTCCCCAGGCATAATCTGATGCATCTGTTGTCAGTGTCTGTCTGGCTGTGGGTAAACTGAATGGCAGACCCCTGTTGTGGTGACAGGCTTCTGCCCACCATCGAAACTCCAGTTGCAGGCAGGGAATGAGTGCAATTACTGTCTCCAGGCTGTGGCAATGCTGAGTCCAAACACTTTTTAGATACCATTGTAGTTTCCTCATATGCAGTCTGGCATATGGAATTAGTAGAATGCAGGATGCCATGAAACCCAAGGCTTACAGGATATTCCTTGCAGATAAGTGGGTTTTTGTTGCCAATTTCTTGAAGTAGTCAGTTGCTTTTGTTTGTCTGGCGTGAGATAAGCCATCTGGGCAGTTGTATTTAAGCTTGCACCCAGGAATATTATCTCTTGAGAGGACACTAGTTTTGATTTCTTTTCGTTTACTGTGTACCCTAGGCCAATTAGCAATCTTTTTTACAAATGCCAGATGCTTTAGAAGAATGTCTTTGTTCTCTGCTTGAATTAGGCAGTCGTCCAAGTAGGGATATATTTGAATTCCTTTTTGTCTGCAAAACGCAATTACTGGTGCCAGGCATTTTGTGAAGACCCTGGGCGCAGTAGATAAGCCAAAGGGCAGTGCAGAGAATTGGTAATGCATTGAGCCAGCTATGAATCTGAGGTATCTTCTGCAAGATTGTCTGATTGGGACATGCAGGTATGCCTCTTTTAGGTCCAAAGTTACGAGCCAAGCCTTCTTGCCCAGCATGGGCAGTAGCTGCTGTAGAGTCAACATTTTGGATTTTGGAACTTCCAGAAACGTGTTTAGTATAGACAGGTCCAGTATTGGTCTCCAGGTTTTGTCCTTTCTGGGCACTAGTAAAAGTCTGGAGTAAAATCCTTGCCCCCTGCTCTTTTTGTGGTACTTGCTGAATGGCCCTCATGTCCATGAGGGCTGTAATTTGTTTTTGTGCCTCTGCCCATTGACTGAGTGGCAGGTCTGGCATACCTTTTGACCTTGGTAGAGTGTGAAAATGGAACCTGTAGCCCTGGGACACTATGTTCAGGGCCCATTTGAAAAAAGGTGCTAGTTTTCCCCCTAAGGGGGCTGCCAAAAGAAAAGTGCTTGGATCTGGTAGAGGAAAGTCATTGGGACTGTTTCCTGTAAGGTTGTGATTTGTCTTCTCCGCTTTTGGAGGTAGGAGCACTCCATCGTTTAGGCCTGTATGAGCCCTGGGGCTGAGATCTGCCTCTGGGATGCCTGTACCTGTCTCTTTGTGGTCTGTCTGTCTGACACTGGAAAGGACCAATTTTTAAAAGGCCAATTCCTGCTAAACCTGGGTGGCTGTACCTGTAAGAAATCCTTGACTGTCTGCATGGATTTTGCTTTATCCTCCATTTTTTCAACACCTCTTCTGCTTTAATACCAAACAAAGTATCATGCTGTAATGGTGCATCTAATAATTTTGCTTTAACATGATCAGGCAGATTCTGTTCCTTTAACCAAGCATGCCTTCTAATAACAGAACCTGTAACAACAGCCCTGCAAGAGACCTCCAGTGAATCATAACCACATTGCAAAGTATGCTTTCCCACTTGTTCAGCTGCATGCAATAACTCCTGCAATTCCTTGTACTCTGAACATTCAGTATTTGTCAACAATTTCTGTTTAAGCAGTGACATTAAATATTGCTGATATTTAAGCATATCAAACTGACAATTTAAAGCCCTTACAGCCAGGGTAGCAGAAGTGTAGACTTTTTTCCCCCATCTGTCTAGAGCCCTAGAATCCCTATCAGAGGGGACAGGGTTTTTTGCAGTGGAAGCCTTAACCCCTTTGGGATGCTGAGATATAGTTTCTGGGTCAGCAGCGAGGTTTTTATATAGGAATTTATGAGAATCCGGGACCCTGTAGTATCTGTCTGGCTTAGCAGGTGCAGGGAGTAAAGAGTCAGGGGACAGGCCGGACTCTGAAAATACATCAACTACAATGTCTAGAACAGGTGGAATAGCAAGGGATCTGTGCTGAGGAAATAGCAGAAAGTCTCTGAGCCTTTTCTTAGATTCAGAATAATCTTGGCTCTCCCAGTGGAAATGCTCCCGCATGGTATGCAGGGTTTCCCCAAAAGAATAATCCTCAGGAGGAGAGGCTGAAGGAATGGATTTTGCAGCATCAGAGTCCTCATAGGGAAGCATGGAGTAATCGTGTTCAGAAGAGGAATCAGAGGAAATAGAAACTTGATCAGAATCATATTCTGTCTCTTGCCTAGGGGCCTCTTATCAGGAGGGGGATGGGAGTCCCTGATCAAAGAAATTAGGTCTTCGGCCATTTTGAGCATCTGTTTTTTTAGGCATGGAAGTCTGAGTAGGAGAATGCTGTACTTGTTTCTTTGTCTTTAGAGCTGCTTTAGTCTTTGAAGCTGAAGATGGCTTAATATATAGCTGTGTAGGTCTGAAGACACCCTCAGAAGCCGATGCCTGCTCAGCGGCTCCGGCCCTATCTGAGGGAATGATTTCTGAGTGTCCAATACCTTGAGTATCCAGAGGCCCAGTTGGCTCCACGTGGGAGTCGGTAGTGGCCTGTGGCTCTGAGGTAGCGGGCGCCAGGGGCTGCGAAAGCGCCTCACTTTGAACCGGCAAACCAGCGACTGGCCTAGCAGAGGCTTCGTAGTCAGTTTTGGACCTCGGATGCCTATCCTTTTCCTTGTCCTTGCGTTTTTTGTAAACTCTGGTTGTCGGCTGGTCCGATGGCATTATGTAATTAAATCTTTGGCCAAAGTAATGAAATGCAAAATCGAACCGACGCTTGATAGTGCGTTGGTTAAATCTAGCACAAAACCGACAGCTAGCAACGTTGTGATCAGGGCCTAGCCAAGGAATACAGTAAGAGTGAAAATCCTTATGAGGTATTTGCTTCCCACAAGAAATACAATTGTTAACTTTTTCTGACATCGGTCTGGAGCAAGAAAAAAGTTTCCCTTAGGTTTAATGAAGACTTCGGTTCTGAAATTCGGATTTGAAAATCTCAGTAGTCGGCCAACCGGCACTTGCGAACTGCTTTTGCTTCGGGCACCACGCGGCAAGAAAGACTGAAGAAAATGGCGTTGGCTGCACCTTTTATACCCCTGGCGCACTGACGTCAGGGAAGAGGTGACAGCAACCGACGTCGGACCTAGACTTTGGAATTCTGGCCAACTGAGGGTAGCCTGCCAGCTGGATAACCCAAGAGTAATGACTGCAACAGTGAAACACGATGAACATCACATGATTCAGCACCTCATATTCTACTGCTGTGTCTGCAATGGCTTCCTCTGAGGCAAAAAAATAAAACAATAAAAAATAAAATACTGCTGTTAATGGGTATACAAAGCAAAAAAAAATGTGAGCAGTGATTTGCTGGATTAAATGCACTGTGAGGTACAACCATTGTGTAGATTTCCCTTGCAGCATTTCATTAAGCTGGAATGGAAGGAAATCTCATACTAATTAATTTAACCTGTCCAGCCCACTGTCAATGGGTCTTGCAGCAACATTCATCACATTTAATACTACCGTAAGTATACATTTTAATGTTCTTTAAATGTTATTCATATTGGTTCATATTCAAATACTAGACTAACTGCCCTTGTGGGCATACCTCTCAAACTCTTAATGCAAGACATCTGGACAAAAAATTAATGGGGGAGACAGAGGCATAAAAATAGGGCCAGATTTTAAATACTGATCTTATAACCTTAGGAAGTTGATAGAATAAGAGGTTATGCATTAGCATGCATTTTCTGAAGGATATGAAGTTTGAAACACAAATGTCTGTTATTTAGTGACTTCAGTCCTCAATGATTTTGCCAGAAAACCACAAATTTTATGACAAACGCTCCCAACAATATGAGGCACAAATCTAGACATTCTGTGAAAATCTGGACAGTTGAGAGATATGCCTGTGGGTCAGTTTAAGCCTAGCCATGTTCACTGTTAAAGGTGAGAGTGAAACCGTGTACCTTGAGTTTGTGAGGTAAACACTAACCATTATGTCAGCCAGCAAAGTTTTTATGTGCATCCTGTATGGATTATGCTTACCTATACTGGCATTTACCTTTGCATGAAAATAAGCTGTCCCAAATGTTTCCTAGATTTCTTGAACAAATAAGGTTTCTTCTTTTCTTGATAATTACTTTCATTAATAAGGAGGAAAGCTGTAACATAAGCATGCATGCTAGCTGATGGCACCAGTTACTTTGGAAGCAGTTAACCTACAGTAATTCTGGAACTGATTAACACACTTCTTTCAGACCAGGCCTTCTATCATTCATAGACTGAAGTAAATTTAAAATATGTAATCAAAACAAAGATGGCTGCCAATATACACTTTTTATTCACATTCATTTTAAGTCTCTTACAGAATGCAGTAAACTAGACAGCATGTACTTCAGATAAGAGCAATATGAAACATTATCAAAATCCCAGATGTTTTACTGTCTTTTTACTTGAGTATTTTGCTTTTGTTAAAATGATCTTAAATTACGTGGCAGCCAAAAAATAAGGCATCATGCACAATATCCTTAGGGGTGTCCCGTCCAAGTTCCGTATACCTTACGGTTCTCTGGTTCACAAGCTATCATTGCAACAGTGACTTCATATGACTGGTTAGTTTTGGCAGACAGACACAAAACATTCCAGATGTCTGAAATCTTCTGATTTTTTGAGTATAAAGGTGGAAGTTTCCTTAAAGGGGATCAAATAATTCTGTCCTGTAATTCAAAAATAAGCCCAATAAGTTAACTAATGATGAGACAGGTCTGAGAATGTAGCAAAAAACATGTCAAGTGTCCTAGGAATGGTTAGTTCTTTTCTTGATTTCTTCTACTAGACTACCTCTGGGAATATCCACCTATAAAACAAAGAAAAGAAAAGTCAAAGCTGCTCTACAGGCAAATCCACATGTTAATGTCCATGACGTGCATATGCAAGAGAAAGAGACATTTGCAGTCAACATATCTTTTACTGTAAATGAATAAAATCAACAGTCACAAATTGCTGATAGCTAGTCAGAAGTAAAAAGAAAGTAGACAAATACTCAGACACATCAAAGCAAAGAAGTGCAAATACTTTCAATGGAGGTAGGCTACAGAAATTATGGGACATAGGCTCATGAAACAAACACATTTTTAAGCAATCTGGCCTGTGCATAAATATTAAATAAAAATGTCTTTGATGAGTGGAGTGGTCTAGCATATAGTACATTGCAATATGTTGTATAATATACTAAAATACGAAATATATAATAAACTATACAATACGAATGTGACATGTAAATTGCCCTAAATAACCATCACCACATTTCCCTTTTGTTCTAATAACCACACATTTTTAAGGAATTGATTCAGTCACAATTCCTTCAAAACATAACTAACACTCTCATATCCAACTCACATAATGGCTTCAGAACTGCCCTCAGAATGGATACTACATGCCAACAAATCCATATGTCCCCAGCTAAACCTAACCAAGGGAGACATGATTTTTTTGGTTAAAAAGAAAGCATTTGACAATGTCAATCACCACATATGACTGGCAGCCCTAGATACACTTCTCAACCCCTTAACTTAAGGGATCTGGGGAGGGGGGTAAATACCCAAAAGTAGGGACAGATTTTAAATATTATTCTTACAAAGTTGCTATATTAACAGGATTTGTGAAAGCATACATTTTCTGAAGGATATAAAGTCTGAAATTCAAATGTATGCCATTACTTTGTGACTTCAGTGATTAACCAGAAAAACACACGTTATTAGGAATAGACCAAAATATGAGACAAAAATCGTTATTCTGCAAAAATCTGGGCAGTTGAGAGGTATGGCCCTAGCTAGCTATGGTCTGTGACTCAGTGCCAATATGTGGTTCTCCAGCTGCATGAAAAACAGGTACCACCGTACCAGTCTCTTAAATGGATGTTGTCATCTCCTCCCATCTGACAGCAGCACTTGGTAATCCCACAGCTCTCGTTTTAGGACCACTCTGATTTCACAACCTTCATTAATGGAACGGCTGAACATTTAGGAGACAACAAACTGGTACACTAAGCAGACATTAGAACTATAATCCCTGATAAAACATCTCTCTGGTCTTTGGGGGTACTGAACAACTTTAATTCTGTGTAAATATGTCTTGGCTCTGTTGGAATGCACCCATTACTATACAGCCGGGACTCTAACCACTACACTATCTCAGCTTTGACAAACTAAGTCTAGTACTTGAACAATGATGTAACAAAGTTGTAATGTGCAGCAAATAACCCTTTCAGAAAGCACCATATAGCACTAAAAAGCTTCAGTTGGTTAGAACTGCCTCATCAACTAACATACACACAGCTTCTTACCACCTATAAAATTATCAAGCACCCATCTACTTGTCCAGCAGTGAAAAACATTCTACACAACTTATGTTCCCAGTCGGTCATTGTGATCCAGTGACCAAACACTCTGCAAACCTATCAGCTCTGCTGGGCATTGTCTGTACTTGCACAGGGTTCATAGCCGTACTCAGGCATAGGCCATCTAGGAGGCTGCCTAGGGCACCACTCTAGCAGGGGCACTCTTCCAGTTATCTGGATGGTGTACGTAGACCAGGATGGGGGCACAGGGTAGTGCTGGGGTGTGTTGTGGACACCTTTTGTCTAGGGCACCAGTTGACCAAAGGCTGGTCCTGACAAGGTTGCTACGGCCTGGAACTCCTTTACCTGTATGCATCAGGTTAATACCTCCCCTCACATCTTTGAAAACACTGAAAGAGTTCCTAGTTAAGATCAGTCTCTGCTCTTGCTCAAAACCAGAGCTCCCTATTCTTCCCATTTCCCTTACTTCCTTACCTCTATCAAATTCTCTTACCTGAAGTTCTCCCTAGTCGTATCAGCTTATAAAAGGATATTCAGATTTGCCATTCATCATGACAGAATCCACCACTGGAGATTTGCTACAGTCTAAAACAGCTGGAGTTAAACCTGCAGCTTTCTTTACTCCTGACATTTGCTTATAAAGTCAAAGTAAACTTTCTCGTTCAGATCAACAAATGCAATGCATCACTGGATGAAATCAGGCTCATGTGCATTGAAAACAGTTTTCACAATAGGGTGAAAGACTCATGTAAAGGAAAAAATACTAGACAGTACAAATATAAACACACATATAGATAACTTACCACCACCATTTTTAGGCTAGGATAGCAGCATAGCATAATTCAGTTCCTGTACTTGTGCAAGTAATAATTTAGTTCAAATTGCCTAACTTTAGATAAATATACAAATTTAATTCTATGACAGTAAAGACAATGATATTGCACTTATGATGTTCTCACAAATTGAGGGAGTGTTGACATTATTAATGTTAGTTGTTCAACAGTCTGATCGCTTGTGGAAAGAAACTATACCTGAATCTTGATGTTCTACACCTGATGCTTCTATATTGTTTCACTGAAGACAGGAGGTGGAACAGCCCAGCTGCAGGACGATACTTGTCCCTTATCAGCTTCACTACCCTGCCATAGCATCTGCAAGAGTAAAGGTCCTGTAAGGACTGGAGGTTTGATCCTGTGATTTTCCTGACCTGCTTTACAACCTTCTCTAATGCCTTGTAATCTCTGTATGAGCGGTTTCCATATCTAGTGATGTTGTTAGTTTGCTCTGCCTAGTCTCCGAAGGAAGTTGAGACATTGTTGGGCTCTCTTTACAAGGTTGGAGGTGTTTGTTGCCCAACTTAGATCATCTGAGATGTGCACCCCTAGGAATTTGGTACTTTTTACCCTTTCCACTGCTGTACCACTGATGGTGATGGGTGTGTAGGACCCTTGCTTCCTCCTGAAGTCAACAATGATTTCTTTTGTCAACATTTACTACTAGATTACAGTCGGTACACTTCCTCTCTGTATGCCACTTCATTGTCATTACTGATAAGGCCTGCTCAATGTGGTATCATCGGCAAACTCGATGATGTGATTTGTCTAAAGTATTACAGAGCAATCATGGGTCAGTACTGTGAAGAGAAGTGGACTAAGTATGCAACCCTGTGAGACCCCTGTGTTCAAGGTGATGCACTGTGATTGGTTCTTGCCGACTCAAATGGTTTGGGGCCTGTCAGTCAGACAGCTAAGGATACAGCTGCAGAGTGTATTTTCTATGCCTAGTTTACTTAGTTTAGACAAAAGCTGCTGTTGAGCTGAAGTCTATGAACAGCACACATATGTAGCAATTTTTGTCTTCAAGATGTGATGTAGTGCCAGGGATATAGTTCTGCAGTGCAGTGCAGTGCAGTGATTTGGTCTGTAAAAATTGTAAAGGATCAAAATATGCAGGCAGATAAGATGATATATGCTCTTTGACCAGCCTTTCAAAGCATTTTATCACCACTGATGTGAGTGTGATAGGTTGGTAGACACAATGCGACTGAGGATGACTTCTTTGGCAGAGGAATGATGATGGCAGACTTGAAGCATGAAGTAACCAGTTCCATGATGTTTGTCTTTTCGGCTTTTCCCGGTTAGGGGTCACCACAGCGGAACTCTGGTCCGCTAATGATTGGCAGTAGATTTTTATGGTGCTGAGTTGCCAGCCCGAAGCCCAACCTTCAGTGAAGGCACGCCCATTCACGCATGTCTTTCAAACGCCACTCAACCACGGGGAGGACATGCAGACTCCACACAGAAGGCACTCCAGCCGAGAATCGAACAGGAGAACCTCTTGCTGTGAGGCAACAACACTACCGCTGCACCACCGCGGCTACTAAAAATGCCCTTATAACACCACACGCTATGTGAATTTGAGTCACAGTATGGGTGTCTATAGAAGCTGACCCAAGGAGAGGAGATGGGCATGAGAGGTTGTTGCCATATTGACCACGCTGAGTGGGAGGAAGGCCATTGTGGCTCACCACAATGATGACACCTAGTAGGGGCAAGGGTGTTACTCAGTGGAGTTCAAATCAGCCAAGTCCATGCTGTTATGGTGCTCAGCATCAGTGAAGCTAAGGGGAATCCTGTATGTGAAGCACATCTCCCCCCTCTGGGACATCAATACTGGGCTATGAGAAACTGCTGAGGGGGAGTGGAGGATGCAATCAATGGTGAAGGGAAAGGAAAGGTTGCCTTACAAAAGCATCATGCTGGCCCACTCCCTACCACTTGACAGGAAGAGCTGTGTGGCAGGGCTCCCATCTGCCCTGGAAATTGCCAGCCCATGTGTCCTCATAATGAATGGGCCAGCTGGGATTCACTACTGTGGCCACCAGGAAAGGTCCTGGGAGTGAGCAAAAAAATAATTTTCCCATAAATTATTTCACTTTCACAAACATTTACTTTAGCCAATGTTCCCCCACCTACTACAATCCTCAGTGGTATCTTATAGACAGATACAGTGACACATGAGACTCTTAAGTAAGTAGAATAAACTCCTCCCTTCTTTAAGGTGCAACTCAGAAAAACATGTACTTAAACTTGCATTACAGAATGGGTGAATTATTATGTCACCCTACTGGAGAACAACCATTCTACAACATGGTGTTAATGTACAGATAAAGCCCAGCAAAAAAAAAAAAAAAAAAAAAAAGACTGCCACTTCATTGCAGATGATTGTTACGCTGCTGCGAAACTCAGACAGAAAAAAAACATAAACAGCCGCTATTTTTTTTTAATTTTTTTTTATCTGTGGTGGTGGTGCTGCGGTAGCGTTGTCGCCTCACAATTAGACGCTGTCCTGTTCAATTCTCAGCTAGAGCGTCTTCTGTGTGGAGACATGCATGAATGGGCGTACCTTCGTTGAAGGTTGTGCGTCAGGGGTGGCAACTCGGCACGTAAAAATCTACTGCCAATCATTAGTGGACTGGATTTCCGCTGTGGCGACCCCTAACCGGGAAAAGCCGAAAGACACAACAACAACAACAACAACTGTAATATTGTAAATTTGTCTCTATTCGTATGTATTTGTATGTCTGTTTGGGGCTTTTCCCCTAGGGTCTCCACTGAAAAAAGGGTAATTCTTACCCAGCTGGACCAACCCGGTTAACAAATGCAAATAAATAAATAAATAACTAAATGCTGCACTGCTGTTTACAGAGTGTAAAAGTAAATAAAGTTAACAGGTACGTGTTTGAGTCTGTGTGTGCATGTTTGACAAAGACAAAAACAGCGAGTGAGAGAGACAGACAGACAGACATACCTCCCAACTTCTTTTAACTGCAACAGGCAGTCTATATCACACATTGTCTAAACAGTAAGAAGCATGAAACTCTAATTAATCTGTCATTATTAGCAGACTGTAATCCTCAATGATTTACCAACAAATCATCACTTTATTAGGGACAAAGCAAAACTAAGCTGCAAAATCAAGGACACAAAGGGAAAACTCCACCTTCTCCTACAGTTTAACTCAACTCTTAGGTTGCTTTTTTACCTACAATATTATTCCAGTACTGTGTAGGCACTTGAAACCTTCTTGTACTTATAAAACTTTTTTTCCTCACTTTGGTATCAAAGGAAGGGAAAGACCACTCACTTTTCTTAAACTTAACTTCCCACATACGTTGCAGATGAATTTGTCTACACTTGCATGACATACCATGGACACAGATAAATCTGTAGTCAGAGGTGTAAAACTGTTCTCTATTGTCTTTACTGCAGATAGGAAGCATGGTTTTCCCAGATGTCCCGATCTGAGTTGGACAGTCCCAAATTCAACAGACAAATTCCAAGTTCTGCACTGCACACTGATATTCCAGACTGAACAAAAAACCTCTGACATACCAAGCAAGGGTGACACACACTAAATTTACTTCTTGCTGGCAAAATGTGTGTAAAAGGTACAGACATTTTCATCCCCAATATCTTTTTTGGCATTAAAAGGAAAATCATAATACACAATCACACCTAACTGCTTATTTAGACATTGGAATACATCAAATAGCAAGCCATTTAAAACAGCACAAGTCAAACATGTCTGCCATCTAGGGACACATGGGCCTTTATAGGCCAACAAACAAATATGAATGAAGTTACTGGCGATTTTGGGACATACACATGCAAACTGACTATTCATAACTGTATTGAATATAAAACCATTACTAACTGGAAACATACACAACCCATGACTGCACTCTTATCTGATTTAGAAAAGCTATATATTGAAGTGAAACATCCCAGCTTAAAATGTTTATTGCTACAATTGCATTAGATAGTACAACCTCCTACTGACTGATGGGAATTTTCAAAATGGCGGTACACCAATCAAGTACAAATACCATAGGAACGTAACAGTGTATTTTAGTTTTAATTTTAACTAGTGCACAGTCTGTGATTTGGGGACTTTTGTACAATTATGAATGTTCTCTTTTTGAGAGTGTGTTTTCCAGTACTTACAAATAAATAAAACAGTAGTTCAGGATAAGCGTTTGTTAAATACCGTGAACTGGCTGTTGGTTAATACTGCAATATAAAGGATGATGTTGTGACACTGAATTTAGTATTATTGAATAACTTATTTTTCCCCATTAGTATTGTAACTCCAATCATACTTTACCTGGCAATACAATCTGAAATTATTATTTGCTTGCTGATTTTCATTTGTTAAACTGAAAAGTTATAGCTTGGAAGGATATTTTTTTATTTTATTTTATTTTATTTTATTTTACATTTGTTGACCGGGCTAGTCCAACTGGATACATGTCCATTTTCAGTGGAGGCCCGGGGAGAAAAGCTCCAAGGTCATGGTTAGATTGACAAATACACTGATGATGTTAACACAAGTTAATACTAGTTAATACAAATACAATGATAAAACTATAACAAGTAAATACAATTAAATACACTGACGCTTAAAGGCCAAATAAGAGAAGCAAGAGTTATGTAAATGATTTAACGAGGTACAGATTAGAACAGCCAGACAAGCAGGGCTAAAATAGAGCGTTCTTTGGTTTTTGGGTTAGGTGGAGGCAGAAAGAAGCCTAGGTACGGCAGGGACAATAGCTTTTAGTCTGGACTGGAGCAGGGGCATAACCATTTGGATTTCAGGTATGCTCTAAGATGTATTTTAAATTGGTACTGAGAGGTCATAAGTCTTAGGTTGATTGGAAGGGCAGTAGGGATATAATTTAGGTGAAGTCCTAGGTTATAAAACAAAATTTGTTTAAATGTTCTTACTATAGCAGTACACATTCGAGCAGCTCGCTGTTGCAGTAGCCTAAGCTGTATTCGATGTCCAAAGCTTTTTAGGGCACTCCAGCTCACAGACAGTAGCTGTTGCCTTTGCCAGAAGGTAGGACAAAAAAGAGTAGCTACAACCCCAGCAGTCACAGCTTTCTAGCCCCAATAGAAGGAGTAATGAGCTTCAGAAATCAGGACCCCGCCTAAAGGAATCAAACAAAAGACTGTCGAAAGCAATGCCAAGTCAGGGAGCTGAAATATCAGAGCAGTAAGTGCACTTGCACAACTGTACCAGGATCACAACTACAACTGCCTAACCTATGCAAAAATACTACCAAAGCTTCGTGAGATAGAGGGAGGAGGCGGTCAGAATCCAGGAGCATTGGAACAACTTCAACAAAGTCTGCCCTGGATCTGTAGTAGAAGTCCAGTTTGTAATGCTTGATACATGTGTGAACTGATGATACCAGTTTGTAATATCTGGTAAAGGTGTGAAATGGTGACAAAGTAGCCACTTTTGGTATATGTCTACAGTTCACCCCTTTCCAAATTGTCACAGAAATAGCCAATGCCTGAGAAGAGCAAGCCTAGACAGTGTATGGAAGTGATCGTCCATGGTGGGCATAACAAAAGGTAACAGCTTGGGACAATCATATCGAAATAGTCTATTCAGGTACTACTTGTCCCTTTTTTCTGCCATCATAGGCAATAAGCAGCTGATCAGCAAGTTTGATGGAACTGGTACCGTCAACATAGCATGGGAGTTGCTTATGACCATACAAAGTATGGAGAATCCTTTTGCTTCCAGCTTTAGGCACTGGAAAGAAAAACAGATCAGTGACCTGGTTAAGCATAATCCAACACCATTTTAGTCATAAAGGAGGAGTTGGTTCCCAAAAAACCCCCATTCCCACGAAAAATGAGATGGGAAAATTAAATAAGGCTTGCAACTCTGATACAAGTCTGAAGAATTACTTTAGGTCCACCTCCTGAGCAGACTAAACAGGAGACAGCATTAATATTAAATTAAGATCTCAAGAAGGAGCCACTTGCTTGAGAGGAGGACACTTAAGTAAAACCCCTTTCAAAAATTGTTTCACAGATGGTAACGCAGAAAGGGGGCTGTGATGATGTGAAGTATTGCCAGCTATGCCAGGAGAAGTAGGGCAGTGGATGTGTAACATATACCAGCACAGCTAGCTGGAGTTTTATAAAGAATTATATGTCATTTGTATATCAAACTGATTTGTACAGATGCTTGTGTTGAAAATTTATTTATAAAGCTGTTTGTGTTAAAAATGTACCAACAGTGTATCCTGCTGGACAGAAAAATAAATGCTGGACAGAAAAATAAATATACATGTATTATTGTAACTGTTGAAATGTATATATTGCAACAAATTATACTGAAGAGAAGAGGTTAATCTCAGGTTTAGGATGCTAAACATTTCTACTTTTTTTGTAAAGTGCTACTAATTTAATGGGCATGACTTTTGGTGATAAGAAAAGAACCTTTTTTTGGTCGCTCGAAATGGTGGCTGTCCCGACCTGTGATTTTGGAAATTTGGCAACTCCAATAGGAAGAGAACTTACATTGATTCACAGCTGCTTCCATTACAGCCATGCCTTTTATAGCAAAAAAGAACAAGTGGATCAGTCAATCGTTCATAGGCGTTTGTCACCTCTTTTGACAAATTTACATAAGCAGCATCACAGTACTGAAATGCTAAGATTTAAACTTTAAATGTTTGCTTATACTACTTTGCATTTTAAGATGACTTGAATGTAATATTAAAGATGTCTGTGACATTTAGAGAAAAGTCAGAAAATATTTTTTTCTCGTAATTCTTGTAAAGTATCAAAACATTTACCAAAGTGTAGGGGGAGGGGCTGTCAATTTTCATCTTTTACTGCAAAAAATACTTTGAACAAAGGCCTACAATTTAGCAACTGTTTTGGTTACAGCTGTAGAATTCTTTGGTATACTATAAAACAAGCCCTGAGAAACACACAAATGAGGGCTGTTCAAGAAATAAAAGAAGCAGTTCTGTTACATGCAGTATACAAGATGACAGTGAACAACACTAATCCCATTATATGTCAATGGCTCATGAATACACCACTACTTCCTTATGTCTAGCATGACTTGAAATAGATTATGGGAAAGAAAAAGGCTTGAAGAAAAATAAGATCACATTGATATGTCAGGCCCCACTGACTGCCATTTTACAGAAAACATATTAAAATTCTATAATAATCAGAGAGATTATGAGGTGTTAAAATAACTTAGAAAACAGAGACAGAGTGAAAAAATATATTTTTTAGTTCTAAGGTGGTGTCTTCCTTTAAGAGGCTTGCGGGGTTGTAGTGCCTCACACAGTATGATTTATTTTTCATAACATCACAATGACACATCTAAGGTGCATTCAGTCAGCAAAGTGGCTGCAACTGCTGTTCACTGGGTGTTTCTATGCATGTGTGTGTGTGTGTGTGTGTGTGTGTGTGTATACATTAAATACTTAAACTTTTAGTTTTGAAGTAAAATACTTCCTCTAACAACAATTACATATGCTATAAAAAAAATCAGAAATATTAGGCAGAGGAATTACTTTACATCAAAATATAAAAAAGTACACAGTTAAAAAAAAAAAAAACAATACAAATACCCTTCCAGGAGTGGTAAGCTCTCAACACTTCTGAGAGGGTGTTAATTCTTAGAGAACACTCACTCAATCGCTGATTACTGCTTGCTTAAAAAACTATTTGTCTGTATTTATTTGACATTTGTTGACTGGGAATGTCCGACTGAGCTAGAGCCCTTTTTCAGTGAAGGCCCAGGGAGAAAAGCTCCACAGAAGAACACAAATGATTACAGAAAATTAGTATATGTGAACAGCATACAATGTAATATACTAGTATTTACAAGTTACTATTACGATTGATCATATACACAAGTACACAAAATCTCAAAAAATAGTATTTTATACAGAATGTTGTGTGTAGTCAGAAATACAAGTTTACAGTATTTACAAGTTAACAATATTTACAAGGTTATGAGTTACTATTCTGACTGATGGATTACCCAAGGTCAGACAGGATATAAGTTGGTAAACCGTTTAGCTGATGTAGTAGAGAGGAGTTTGAGTTTCTAGCTGTAAGGGTGAGAGAGTAGGAGAGTTTATATTGGGTATTTACAGTTAACAACGAACTGGTAAATAACTTGTGAAAGTATGGTAGGTATGGAAAATTTGTATTAAGTAAATGTAATTGTATTGCTTCATATAAACTGTGGCTGTAATCTTGTAACATGTAAAATGTACAAAAATTACAGACTCAAAGGAAATACAAGGCAAGTAAGTCAGAAGATCGTGTGCACATTGCCAAATACCACTCTTAAGATGTACCCCCATTTCCAGGACCGCTAAATATGTCATGCTGGGAATGAACTTGCAGGTACCAATCAAATCATTAAGGTTAATCCTGAAGGAAATAAAGGTATCACTGTGCTTAATGTGTAAGGGCAATTTGTTCTAGAGATGGGACAGCTGTTGGGTAATAAATCTGTATTTCCAGCACATTTTATTTATGTCAGTGGAAGATTCAGACCCTTGGCCCAGGTGTTTCTTAGCAGTCTGTCCCATGAAGGCATAAGAAATCAATTAGGGTACAGTCTCTGAAGGCAAAGAAGTCCACGCATAGATTTCCTGACAAGAGACTATAAGAGACAGAGTAAAGGGATACGGTTCCTAGTCTTTATTGACAGCAGTGGGCTTTAAGCCACTGTTTTTTGTCAACAAACTTTGGTTCCTTTCTAGCTTACGTCTGGCTAGGTGCATGCTGAAAGGGGCACTGCACTCAGTAATTGGTCTTATTAGGCAGAGTACAGAAGGACAATGACATCCTTTGACCAAGATGACATACTTTTGGAAATCAGTTGTGCTAGACAGAAGGACTTCCTAACTACTGCTGCAACTTGGTGGTCAAACTAGGGCAGCTGCTGACTCAAGTGCCAATCGCTGGATACTGGCTCAGTGTGGAGTAAGGTATTGGAGGTACTGTAAATTGCAGATGAGAGGAGTTTCCCAAAAGTGAGAACGCAGTATTTTTTTGCATTTAGTTTGAGCCCTTTTGCAGTACACCATTCATCTGTAAGAACTTCTTCTTAGTGAGGCCCTTCGGCATCAGTGGGGGAATATGGACCATGACAGCCAGTTTGCAGTCATCGTTAAATATGGTTTGTGGTATGGAGGTCAGAAAATATGTATTAAAAATGGAGGTCCTGGTACCGAACTTTACTGTTCTACACTGGTTACCTTAAGTAGTACTTGTTCATCTTTATTGTGTTGGTTCTATCATTCAGTCAGTCTACAATATGTCTTACCACATAAGGGTCTACCTTTACATGGGAACAATATATGCAGAGGAGGAACAAGGTTTAAAAGAAGGCAGGATTTGAATAAGTTATGTAACGTTTGACTGACAATGACTGGATAGATTACAACTGATATCAATATGGTTTGTTTTCATATATATAAATGTATGACTGCCTATGTCACATGTGATAATTTAATAAAGATGTTTCTTGTTTAAAAAAAACGATCTACCTTTAGTTTATTTACAGTGTCAAAAGCCTTGGCCAGATTCATATAAGGTGGTGGAACTGAGTGCCCATTGTTCACTGCCTCAATAACCTTTCCAAAGAAGTTAGCTGGCTTAACTAGATATAAATGCCCCTGACAAAACTGAACTGTTGTGGGTCCAGTTACATAGAATGAAAACAAATGCACCTTCAAAGAGTGTAGAATTACTTTCAATGGAAAGGCAACAAAATTGCTGAAACCTAAACTAAATCTATTTCATAAATGTGCAAATACCTGTTCAATTTGACATTGCACCCTCCTCCCCAAAAAGCTAAAAGACTATGTAAACAAAGCATCATACACTTTTATCTAAACAGGAAGGACCCTTCTGGACTTGTTAAGTACACAAAATATAACTACCAAGTGAGATATTGCCTTACATATGGAATGTGTAGGTAGACTGCATTTCTTCATAAACCTAACTACATTCCATGTATCTGCGTTGCTTTGCAACTGTTTGGATTTCAAATCCAAGGTAAATAGAAATTCAGATGTTAAGTTGTCCCATTTCACCTTTGTTCTTGCTGTTTGGGTTTGGAGCTGATCCTCGGCTCCGACTCAGCCTACTTCCATAGCTCGAGAGCTATTTACTGACTCAAGGCTAACCATTATCCCAGAATGCCCAGTGCCAGCTACCCAGATCTCGTTTGCCGCTTCAGCTCCAAGGTTGCTTCGTTACTGGCTCGGGCTTAGTATTGTTTTTTTCTATTATTATAACTGCTGTTGATTCTTAAAAATGTATCAAGTTTTTGTCTAGATATAGTATTTTATCCCTTATTGCCTTTCTTGTGTGTGTTGTAACTTTGCTGGCCGTCGCTCCATATCTCGCAGGCCTTCTGTTTCCCCTGAACTCATTTAAATTACAGAGTCCCCCCTTAGGACAGCCGTTTAAATTACAGGCTATCCTTTCTGTTCCTTAACTGTAAAAAAAAAAACTGTTTGTTTTTTAGTATAGTAGTGTAGCATGTCTAAAGAGGCCAAAGTTTCTGGCTTCAAAAAGTGTGACTCATGCTGTCAGAAAATGTCTCTGACAGATGGGCACCCTAGCTGTGTTTATTGTTTAGGGGCTGTGCACCTGCAGGACTCTTGCTCTATCTGTCATGCATTTAGTCCACGGGTCCTGCAGGAGCGCAAAAACAAATTAATCCTTCGAGGATTATTGAAACCATAAGATTCCCCGGCTAAAGGTTCTCAGCCAGTGAAATCCTCAGTCTGTCAAGCTGTTGGCTCCATCCTCGGAACAGACTCCTAGGCTTGAAGAACCAAGTTTGTCGGTGCCGACTAGTATCGACAAGTCATCTCCTCTCTCGGCTCCAACTGCTTCCTCGGAGCCGTCTCGGAGTCACAAGTGAGCAAGGTCTCTCATTGGAGCTGATCCGCTCAGTGCCACAGTCACCCTTATTAGGAAGTGAACACAGTCATCACTTTTCATCCCACTCCTCTCGATCCTTCAGGTTATTGGATCAGGACGTGGAGAGAGTAGTCAGCAGGTTGCTTAAATCACAGGCCCTTGCGAAATTACTTTCCAGCTCACCTCAACAGGTTGCAGCTCCATCTGCCTCCATTTCCATTCCTCCTCCGACTACACTTAGTTCGGAGCCGGAAACCATGGACATGCTGATAGTAGAACCGACCGCGCCGATCACCTCCTCTTCGGTTCAGATGTCGGCTTTGATCACCTCGATTGTTCCGTCCATCAAGGGATCTGGGCGCCGAAGCTCTCTTGTTGGCTCCGAGGGGGGAAGTGGCATTGGTCCCTTGTTCGACCCTGCTCTCCCTCTCAGAGCTTCGGAGCAGGTGAGCTAGGCACCCACATCGACCTCGGGGCCGTCGCCCTCGACTAGGAGGAGGACTCCCGTCTCTTCGGAGCCGGAACTTTCTTTGCCTTGGGATTGTGACGCCTTCGAGGTCATGCGGAGTGTGCTCTCCCCTGAAGCATCCCTACTATTAGCTCCATCGGCTTCTTCTCTTGTGGTGCCCGTGCCAACCTCTGCTCCTCTTCTGGCCCAGAAGCGTAGGGAACCTATGCCCCATGACACCCCATTGGGTGACCCCTCTTCCGAGGCCTCCCCTGATCACTCAGGGGGGAGCCTCCGCCTCAGAAGTGCAAGAAGAGGCACCTAGATTCCCCTGAGTCTGTCACCTCAGATACAGACCTGGATGAATCGGAAGGGTCCCCCAGGTCCCCCTCTGAATATGTTTCCTTTTCGGACATCCTTGAAATGTTAGGCAGAGGGGTGGCTGGTCTTCCCTAGCCCTTACTGAGGAAGAGTCTGTATACCTGGAGGCATTCAGTTCCCGACCCTCCACCTGCTGGGTGTCTCCACCTTTCGATCCACTCATGTCTGTAGTAGCTCTGGATTCTGTGGAACCTACTCCGAGACCACCACATAAATTCATAACAGCCCCCAGGACAAACAATTTCTCTCTAAAGGTTTGCCAGTTGATGCCATGGTTGTAGCAGCAGCCACCAAGAAAAAGTTAGTAGAAACTTTGTCTGTCCATCCACCAAACAGAGAGTCTAGGACGATGGACAGATATGGGAAGCAAATGTTTTTCTCAGCGACCTTCTCAATGAGGTCCCTGAATTATCTCTCTCATTTTACATGTCTTCAAAGGGATCTCCTAAAAGAGCTTGGAGATACCCTACAAGATCCTACAGCTGAGGGAGCATTAGCCAAAAATAGCTTCTCAGCTTTTGACTCTTAATTCTATAGTCAACTCCTCCATGAGGCTGATTTCCTATGCAGCTGATGGAGAGAGCAGAGCTGCAGGTACAGGAGTGGCTCTCAGGAGACATGCTTGGCTGTGGCTGTGTCAATTTGCGGAACCCTCTCGGGCTTCCTTCACAAATACTCCCTTTGATGGCTCCTCGCTTTATGGGCCTCAGGTGAAAGACATGCTTACCAGGTGCAAGCAGGAAGGCAAGACTCTGCCGTGGGAGCCCGTTTTTCCACTCCTAACAGACCTTATCCCAAAGGTCAGAAGGGTGGAAAGATGTGGTTTCGGAAGTCCCAGGGACCCTTGCCTGACACACGTGGTGATTTTTCCTCCAGGGGCAGAGGGGGAAACAACAATGGCAGATGCCACCCTCGTGGCAGAGGGGGACCGCAAAATCAGGGTAACAGAGAAACTTTCTCTGCCAAACCCTTCCAGCATCCCTGACTGGTTGCCCGACTGCTCACCTCTGGAGGCAGTCGGGGGAAGACTTTCTTTGTACCCAAAAGTCTGGCAAAATATATCAAGAGACAAATGGGTACTTATCTATCATATCCGGAGGTTGCAAAATCCCCTTCCATCAACCCCCTCTAAAGTCAAAAAAGTCCATCCCAGATGTCCCACCCAATCTAAGGGATCAAGCACTTATTCAAGTTTCAAAACTGCTAGAAAAAAGAGATATTCAGGAAGTTCCCGCAGACTAACTAGGATCTGGAACTTACTCAAGATTCTTTTTAGTACCGAAAAAGACAGGGGACTGGAGACCAACACTGGATCTCAGCAGATTGAACAAATCTGCACAAAAAGAAAAGTTCCAGATGGTAACACTGCAGTCCATTCTCCCCTTTCTGGGTCAGGACAACTGGATGTGCTCCATAGATCTTCAGGATGCGTACTACCGGACAGACTCTCCAGGAGATTTATTCGCTTCCAGGTAGGGGCCAGTTATCAGTTCAGAGCTCTGCCCTTTGGTCTCACCACAGCCCCCAGGGTGTTCACCAAATGTATGGCAGTAGTCACGGCTCACCTGAGACGTCAAGGATTCCAGGTGTTTCCCTATCTAGACGACTGGCTCCTAACTGCTACCACCAGGCATTAACTCTTACAGGCATGGGATTATACAATATCAACCTGCACTCAACTAGGCATTACAGTAAATTTCAAAAATATGCCTTGTTGCCCTGTCAAACTGTTACATATATAGGAGCAGAATTAAACACAAAACAGATGTTTGTAAGGTTACCTCAGGAAAGAGTTTTCTCTATTCGCCAACAAGTGTCATTTCTAATGCAGAGCAGAAAGGTCCAAGTCAGACATGTCCTGCAAGTTCTAGGCTCCATGGCAGCTGCCATTCTTCTTGTGCCATTGGCGCGTTACCACATGAGAGTCCTTCAGTGGCTTCTCTTCACGCAGTGGTCCTTCCAGGAACTACCCATGTCTCACATGATCTTGATTACAGAAACATGCAAAAGACCCCTCTCTTGGTGGATGGTCTCCCCACTGGTGACTCAGGGCAGACCTTTCATTCAACCCCCTCCAGTAGCTACAGTGACCATGGATGCCTCCCTGATAGTGTGTGGGGGGGCATTATCTAAGCAGGACAGTCCAAGGCATGTTGCAACCACACGAGTACCATCTGCATATCAATGTCCTAGAAATGAGAGCGGTGCTCCTAGCGTTGCAAGCTCTTCAAGATTCTCTTCCTTCCGGGACTATTGTGATCCAAACAGACATGTCAGTTGTGTGGTACATCAACAAGCAGGGCGGAACCAGGTCCTACCCTTGTGTCGAGAAGCCCTCAGGCTATGGCAATGGGCGATTTCCTCCCAATTTTTTCTGACAACAATGCACATCCCTAGGAAATCACACGTAATAGCGGACAGGCTCAGCAGGGCTATTCTCATGCCTCACGAGTGGTCTCTGAATCAGGAAGTTGCAGACCTTATCTTCTGCAAATGGGGCCAGCCTTGCTGCAATCTATTTGCCACCCCCCTCAACAACAAATGCAGCAGCTACTTCTCCTTGCTTCCTCCTCCAGGTCAAACTCCCAGGGACGCTCTAGTCCACAATTGGCCTCAGGGACTCCTTTATGCATTTCCCCCCTTTCCCCTAATTCCAAGACTCATACAGAAAGCAAAATCATTGGATTGCAAAATGATCCTCACTGCCCCCTATTGGCCTCGACAGATATGGTTTCAGTTCCTGCACCTTCACCTTCTATACCAGCCTTGGGTTCTAGACCCAGTGCCAGATTACACCAATCCCTTCAGACTCTCAAGCTCACAGCTTGGTTTCTCCACTTCCTACCTTAGCCAGGCTTCCAAGTATCTCCCCAGCAGTTTGCGATATTACTGTATCCTCTCATAAGTCAACTACAAGAAAGATTTATGCTAACAAATGGAAAATATTTTCTTACTGGGCAGAATCTAGAAACTTAGACCCCTTTTCAGCCCCAGTCCATCAAATTCTAGAATTTCTAGCAGAGCTTTTTCAGTCGGGTACGGCTGCTACTACCATCAGGGTACAACTGGCAGCCATATCTAATTTTCATATTGGAATTCTTAATTCTACCATTATGTCTCATAAGCTCTGCAAAGCCTTCATGAGAGGAACATCTCTTTTTAGACCCCCAGTGAGGGATCCACCTCCTCCTTGGATTCTCAATTTAGTTTTGACTTCTTTGATTCTGCCTCCATTTGAACCAGCAGCTTCATGTCCCTTAAAATTTCTTTCTTGGAAAACACTTTTTCTGGTTGCTATTACCTCAGCTAGATGTGTTTCAGAACTCCAAGCACTCTGTGTGCGTCCTCCATATATGGTGTTTCACAAAGAGAGTTTCTCTGAGAACCAACCCATCCTTCATACCAAAAGTCTGTTCAGAAAACAATTTAAATCAATCCATCGATCTCCCCATCTTCTTTCCCAATTATAGCAACAAGGCAGAATATGGTCGTCACCAACTGGATGTGCACAGACAATTACATTTTTACCTACATAGGACCAAAGAGGTAAGAAAGTCAGACCAACTATTTCTCTCCTATGCTCACAATAAGCAAGGCCTTCCAGTTTCTAAGGTGACCTTATCTAAATGGTTATCTGACACCATTACCTTTATTTATCAGTTAAGGCATAAACAGCAAAACTGAAAGCATTAGCCACTTCTGTAGCCTTTCAGTCTAAATTGCCCATAGACTCAATTTGTGCAGCTACCACTTGAGCAAACCCTCATACCTTTATCTCTCCTTACAAAATAGATGTGGTCTCCCAGAGCAGGGCTTCCTTTGGTTCCACTGTTCTGAAGAGTCTGTTCCAATAAGCCACCCAGGGTCTTAAGGTGCTAGGGACGC
This sequence comes from Protopterus annectens, assembly GCF_019279795.1. Taxonomy (NCBI): domain Eukaryota; kingdom Metazoa; phylum Chordata; order Ceratodontiformes; family Protopteridae; genus Protopterus; species Protopterus annectens. Next base: position 1,085,005,323 of record NC_056733.1, on the reverse strand, counting down.
TGTCCCAAACAGCAAGAACGAAGGCGAGATAGGACAACTTAACATAAAGAAGTTATGTACCTACCATAACGTTCCATGTTAGTTGTCCTTCATCTCACCTTCTTTCTTGCGTCCCCCCCCTTCCCCCTTCCTGGAGGATTGAGAGGAGTTCTCTATGGTTTCACTGGCTGATTTCCTTTTTCTTGGTTCACATGCCAGGTAATTTTATGACAGTTTACTCTGATCTGCTATTTGGTAAATCAGTTTTAGGTTACTGGTTACTTTATATGTCTAGTGTGCACTATCACAAATGAGATCTGGGTAGCTGGCGCTGGGCATTCTGGGAAAGGGTTAGCCTCGAGCCAGTAAATAGCTCTCGAGCTATAGAAGTAGGCTAAGTCGGAGCCGAGGATCGGCTCTGAACCAAAACAGCTCTCTCTTCATCAGCTGGTAGAGACAGGTCCGGCTAAGCACTTAGAAACTGTTATGTCACTTGCCTGTTTAAGTCCATATTTTTTTATTTCTTTTGTGCAAGTTTAAAGCTTCTTGTATATCTGATTTTATCAAATGTGGTGCTGCGGTAGCGTTGTCGCCTCACAGTTAGACGTTGCCCGTTCGATTCTCAGTTAGAGCGTCTTCTGTGTGGTGACATGCGTGAATGGGCATTCCTTCGTTGAAGGTTGTGCATTAGGCCTGGCAAGCCAGCACGTAAAAATCTACTGCCAATCATTAGCGGACCGGAGTTCCGCTGTGGCGACCCCTAACCGGGAAAAGCCGAAAGACACAAACAATCAAATGTAATTCTTAACTGTATTTATTTCAAATAAAGTTTTTTAAATATTTCTAGTGGGTGTTGGTTACATAACCTAAGGGTATGTGCATTGGAATGTTGCTCTAATACTAAATGCTGTTTTTTTTTATCTTTTAATATTCTAGTTACTGCTAACATTCTGTTTTGCAGTTGGCTTATTGTTAAGTATAAACTGTAGCCATACATTTGACATACTAATGTGTTTCTATCTGGTGATCCTTTAACAAAGGCAAAGAAGGGGATGTTAGTTCTGGAAAGACAACATTAAACCCTACTGGAAAAGTGTGTGTAGGTGTGCATGTAAACTAATCGGTCAAGTTTCAATTGCAGTAATAAGTCTGCAATGGAAGGCAATGAGTTCAGTCTGATGTAGGTAAACATCCTGGGAATCCAGTGATTATAACTATAATATGCTGTACAGTGTTGAATGTTCTGAATGAGGCAGAGGTGCTTTGTTTACCACATGCTCTTAAGGCCAATCACCCTCTTCTATATTTGATAACAGATACATTTAAAGCCCATACCATCAAAAAAAAAATGGTAGCAGCGTGCGGATTGTGACACCATAACCCTGGTCTGTCATATATAATACTTGGAGTTTTTCACCCCGGGCCTCCACTGAAAATGGGTCTCAAGCCCAGTGGACTTTCCCGGTCAACAAATAAAATAATACATAAATAATTGCTTTGCAAATCTGTGGAAATATTGCAATACGAATTAAAGTAAGATGGGAGATGAATAGCCTGGATTCACAGATGCAGTACAACCACCTGATGTCTGCAATTAGACAGTGTAGACAGAAGAAGGGTGGAATTGGAAAACAGCCCAACTGTGCATTCCTAGACCCGGGGAAGGCATATGACAAAGCCCTAAGACAACTGATTTTGGTTAGTCCAGTGATGGTTCAAATCCACAGAAACACTGACAGAATTAGTATATGCTACTTACAAGGGCCCAATTATACAAGTAAGAATAGTGTTCGGCCTCACCCAGGGTCTCCTGCTGCTGTGAGGACTGGGTGTGTATCAGAGTTCAGCTCTGAGCCCACTCCTGTTCTTACTGATGATGGACTACATCAGCTAGCCAGTCAGAGGGGGAAGATCAAAAAAAGTTGCTGTATATAGATGATGCGGCACTATAAGCAGAATCTGAACAGGAATTTCAACGAATGGTAGCATACTGGAATAAAAGCTGAACCACCAGAGAATAAAACTGAGTACACACAAGTCAGTGGTTATGGGAGTAAATGGGAGAAATCAGGGGAGGCTCAAAACTGATACAGCGGGAAAAACAGTAGAAGAGGTTATCAGCTTCAAATATCTGGGAGGGGTGATTGAGGAGAAGGATGTCTAAGGAGTTCAAAGCAACAATCAGAGGTGCTACAGTTGGTGTATCAGGGGTAGTGTGTAACAGAACGATGCCAAAGAAGATGAACAGTAAGGTGTACAAAACAAATGAAGCAACCAGTGTCCAGATACCTGGACAGTGAAGACACTCCAACAAGGAAGATGAAGTGATTGAGATGGGTAGTAGGATGCACACTTTAGGACAGATGAAGAAATTATGACATCAAAGGAGAAGTCAAAGTAGCCCTAATTTCAAAGGAAATGAAGGAGAACAGATTACACTGGCTTGATCATGTGCAGAAAAGTGTAAGATGACTTGGTAAAAAAAAAAAAGATTTGGGAGAGACAGAATGTTGGAATGGAGAGACGAGCACATACAGCCAAGAGATGGCTGGATTGTGTGAGACAAGATCTGCAGCAGTCAAGCATCACTGTTGAAGGATAGGTAGACAGGCTTCCAGCATAGTTCAGTTAAGTTTTTAGAAGACCAACTCTGCAATTAAGTGAGGTGTAACACAGAGGGCTAGAGCTCTACCAGTTCAGTGAAGTTAGCCTCTAGAGGTAGAACTGTGCTAATTTGTGCCTGAAATAATGGACGTTCACCACTACGATCACTGCTGTGATAACCTTAGCTATATGGGTTATATCCTGCCAAGACTACAACAACCAGCTTGGTTGCAAAGCTTCAAGGACAACTTACACATACCCAAACCATTATTCTGTTTGAGCTGAGCTGAAGAAAGAGTGGTTTGGGTTCCAAGCCCTTCAGAGCTTTGCTGTGGTTGAACACCAATTCTCTTGCAAGCTTTCGAGGTGCAGCAGTTGCTTAATGCTTTCCATTGTTGGGAGCAAGTTCTCTTCAGGGTAAAACCCTTCTATACTTTACCTTTATGACAGAAAGCGAACAACTTCTGTGAAATTATAAATTTTAAGCAAGGAAAAAGTGTTTTGTTTTTGACTGTCGCAAAAACTTTTAGTGAGTTTTAAACACGAGTGTTACTTAGGTTCATAGGTTCATAGGTAGGTACTAGGCTATCGGCCCTGGGGCCTATGCAAGCCCAGCCAAAAAGGTACCCTGACTTTTGCCACCCAAGAAAATTATTTTCCTGTGCCACTGTCGAGCAGAGCCACAGAGATGATCCCCGGGGTGAATTTCCTATTTCCCATCCAATCATCAAGATTTTTCTTGAAGAGTGCTAATGAGGAGCTTTGTTTGATATAGATAGGTAGTTTATTCCAGAGTATGGGAAGTCTCTGGGACAGGAATCTATCCCTCCAGCATGTTCTGTTTATTGTGGTGACAAGGTTTAGGTCCCTAGAGCGTGTAGTTCGGAGGGATTTCTTTAAGTGGAGCATGTCCAACAGCTCTGGGTTTGACATAGCTTTGTATGGTTAGGCAGAGATCACCTTTGAGTAGGCGATATGCGACGGAGTAAAGCTGGAGTTTTTTGAGACGGTCTGCATAGGGCATCTGTTTGAGGCCGGTAATCCTCTTTGTGAGGTATTTCTGCCGCCTTTCCAGTTGTTGTAGATGTCTTGTGAAGTACATACCAAAAGGGGCATTGTACTCTATAATGGGTCTAATGAGTGATGAGTAGAGGGGAACAATGACCTCTTTTCTTCTGGATGAGAAACCTTTTGTGATGAGGTGTGCCACGTAGAAGGACTTTCTGACTACTGTGGTGATGTGATTATCAAAGGAGAGACTACTGTCCACCTGTGTCCCAAGGTCTCTTACCACACTTTTGGTGTCAAGTATACTGTCATAGGTACTGCCTTAAATGTTACTCCATTTCCAGACGTAGATGTGGACTTGCAAACCCAGCATTTCATTGCATTGTTTAGTTTTGCATATACCATTTGGATTACTGTGAATGTATTTACTTTATTTGTACTGACTTTAATTTTACACTGTATCTGTATTAACTTTATGTCTATATGGCTGTAGGTTATTTCTGTGTTTATTCTGAATCGGTCCTGGCTTATTAAACCACTGAAGTAATATTTATTTTTCTGTCTTTTACTGTCCGCTTTAACATTGAGTTTGTATACTAACATTGTCTTTCGTTGTTTTAAAAGATCCCTGTACTTTGCTGCCAACTGATAACCTGTATTTTGTTAATTTATTGCTTTAATGCCTATTGCCTGCCATGATGTGGTATTTCATAGGGTATACTTTATTTTTTATGCATCCCTCTGTGTTTGTTCCTCTGACTGATTGTCCCTTAATGTATTGTCTTTATCTTGATTTCTTTCACTATTTTTGGGTTTGAAGAAGCACTATTATAATGTGACCTATTTTCTTACAAGTAAAACATATCACCTGTTTTTCTGAACTTGGTTGTGTGTCTGTCTGTAACCCTGGTGGAGCAGAAGCTGCTCGTGTTCCCCCTGTGTTTGTTTTTTTATCAGACCATGTATTACATTCCCTTTCACCACGTAGTCTGCAAGCTGTTTTTGTATATTTCCTATGTGCATTTGCAATACTGCGTACTTTTTCATCAGACCATGTATTACACCCCCTTCCTTTCACCATGTAGTCTACAAGCTGTTTGCGTACATTTCCTACGTGCATCTGCAATACTGCATACTTTTTTAAAACTGTCTAGTACTCTGGCTTAATCTCTGCGTCTGTATCTGTCTGTCAGGCAGAAACTGATTTTAATGCTGCATATGCATTTTGCAGAATGCCATTAGCTGTCTGACGGAATTGCTTTAACATAACATCTTGCCTGACCAAAACATTATTTGTTTTTTCTGTCATGCTATTTAGAATGTCTGTAAAACAGTTACGTGAGTCTAGACACTCGCCTGTTTTAGCTGCTTGCTTTGCCATTTGCCAAAGCATTTACTGTAGCCTTTCCTGTATATTTTTTATGTGCTTGATTTTGACAATACTACATTTTCCCTGTAAATCATTTTGGGAATCAATGCCCATAACTCTCATAGTACTGGAGCATGTTGGCCAACACTGTCGATGAATCCCCTTCTGACCCAAACTGGCATGTGTAAATGCAAAAAAAAAAATTTAAATAAAGCATTATTTGAAATAGACCACACAGTGTATGTCAACCATTGTGTAAATGCCAACATATTGAAACAATTTTTTTTTTTGTCTTGCCACTGAGGCAGAGTCTGTAATAAACAAGACTATTGAGATACATCAGCAGGAGAAATAACTGTAATTTCTGCTGAACCCTGCCCAAGGTAAACCGTACTGGGCTTCTTCTAACTTTCTTGTCAGATTAACCTATGTAGCTTGTGCCCTTAGTAAATGTTGTTAGGCTCTATCTGATTGTTACGTTAAACCAGAAATGTCATTATGTAAAGTTTGAATGCTATGCTGAGTCTGTTTCTCTAAATGGCATTATTGTCCCTTACTAATATTGATAGCACACTATACTATGTTAGAACTTTCTTCTGTTTGTGCATTTGCAATATTTACTATAAATAAAATTTTTATGTAATCTATTACATTACTAACAATAATTGCATACACTTGTACTGTATGAGATTTAGGTGACTGCAGAAGGTACATTTAACTGTTGTATATGTGAAGAACTAACAACGCTAGAATCAAACAGATTGTTTATCAGAATAGGATATATCTTATGGTATGGCTTACATACTAGACTCCTGTGACAAGATAGACAGAAGTTAGGAAAGTTACTTCCACATGTACATTTTGTGTGTGGATTATAGGCATTTTATACATGTACAAACACAACTGTTATCTAATGTCTGAACATCAAACATTTCAGATTTACATTTCATGTCTGACAGAAGGTTTAAACCATGTAAATTTATATATACAATATGTGGGCACTGTAAAGTTAATTGTCTGTACTTGCATCCATGTTATAACTGTGAAGAAAGTACCGTAAGTAATGTAGAAGACGAGCAGGTGATCAGGCTGAAGTCAATCTGGAAAAGGAGGGAGTTTCTCCACAAACGAACTGTAGGTGGTCCGACGTAGGACAGCTTCTACGGTGGTGCTCTGTGTCCACCAACGAAGTACTGGAACTGTTTCTCTGTTAAAGCACTGAAACTGTCAGTCTGTTGAACAAATGTAGTACGTAGTAGGGATCCCTCTGTAATATTAACTGCTGGTAACAGATATATGGTCACAGCCACTGGCCAAGGCTCGCCACTGAAGAAAATGTCCAAAAGTAGACTAGACAAACTCCGTACTACTGTATCTGTTATTCTTTATTTGTCTCAGAACAAATTCTTGCCAAACAGTTAATTCTATCAGAGCTATTTCAATTCTATTATAACGCAGCTACACAGATGAAGATACTGATGCACTCTCAGTATAAACGTCACTACTAAGTGAAACGTACTGTCCAGTTTAAATACTCTTTTCAACCAGTGTTATTTTTAATGTCCTTGTGACTTGTTCTTCTGGTTTCTGTCTGTGTCATGAAAAAGTCCATGGTTATTTCATGCCCTTTTTTGGTCCTCGCTGTATCTGAAGACTTCACAAAAGTCTCTCCACGTCATCTTTACATCACTTGACCTGTCTGCATTTTATTTATTTATTTCTGCATCTGAAAGCCAAGAAAGTCAACTTCCTTTTTTTCTATAACAGGATGCCTTTACAGTAAAGCCCACAGCTATATGTTATTAATATCTAAACTGAACATGTACAAGAAATAACTGTTCTTGTAAAGCAAGCCATATTATTTTGAAAACTGCTGATTGGCCTTGCACATTTCCTTTCACTGTGCACACAGTATATTGGGGAAAAGCATTTTAATTTACACAATATCTATCAGGTTGCATTTAGGGCACTTTTTAAACCCTGATTTAGCTTTTTCAGACATTATGCCAAATGACTCCTAGCAGCAATCCCAAAGAAAAGCAATAATATCTCTTGTCAATAACAATATCACGCAATTTGAAGAAAGCCTGGCAAAGGAAAATAAGCCTGACCATAACTCAAGATGCCACTCGGCTAGACAGACTAGCTGTTGTAAACAAAACTAAGCCTAACCGGCTACAGATTTATAAAAAAAAATTAAAGAAAGCCTAACTTCAGCTAAACGGGATAGGAAGAAACTAATAAGACACCAACCGGGTCTAATCGCCGAAAAGAAATACAAAGTTCTGTCAACTTTCCTCAACTAGCACAAAAAAACTATCGAAGGATAGCCTATCCTTATTGAAATACACAATTTCTATTCTTTCCAGAAAACTGTCCAAATCTACCAGAAAAACACACATCTGAAAACAAAATGGCTTGAGCTGTAGAAAACGCACAATCTGTTGCAGAGACAAACTAGATCTAGGGAAGGTAGAGGTGCATTGTGGGATAGGGTTTCGGCTTCGAGCTGTTCGAGACCTCGAGCTTTGCAAATTGGCCGACTTGGAGCCATCAGTAAGAATGAAGGCAAGATTGAACAACTTCACATTTTTTGTGATGATGTTCTTTTTATTGCCCTTGTTGCAGGGTAAAGAATGCTCCACAGTAGTTTCATACTAGTGCAAGTCTGCTCTTTTGTACTCTCCATTACCAGACAGTCACAGGAGGAGGCTTTTCTAGTTCTACAAGTCTTCTTAATAAAACATGTACCAGTCTAGGTGTGTACCTCGAGGTGAGACTTTTAATCTTTGTACAGGATCTAGCACCAACTATTGCAAGAGTTTTCAGTTCTGCTTCCCCTAAAAAACAGATTAAAGAAGGTTAATGGGCAATATTTTGATGGTACAAGACTCGTTCACTATCAAAAATACAATCAAATCTGTTTACATGAAGCAAGGCTTCCCAATGGGGTACTTAGTTTTCAATGATCTCAAGAAATTGGTGCTCCTTGGGCAATATTTTGATGGTACAAGTTTCTTATCTACTTTCTTGCCACATAAGCCAACTTCTCAATCTCTGAATCCAAGACAAGCTTTTTCAGTGGCTGGCTGGCTACATTTCATGAAATCATGTGCCAGTCAGAAAAGACCCCGAGAAGAGTCTTGGGTTAGTTGGGGTTGAGACCCAAAGAGCAATAACTGCTGCAAACTGACTGACAGCTATTGGTGCTTCAGTATTTTGAATCTCTGCTTGGGTGTTTGGTCTAGCTTATAGGTCTCAGGATGATGGTGGGTGATCAAGACGTCAGTACAGTCCCTCTTCAATCTTCTTCCCTGAATACAATCCCGGGGATAAAGTCATCCCCTTCACAGATCATGACACATGCAATGAAGGCTAGTGCCTGCTCAGCAGTTCTGGGACTCTCAGGGTAATACCAAAGACCAATAGCATGGGTAGATCTTAAAGAGTCACACAAGTGAACTCAGTGAAACAAGTAGCCAGATACAGGGGGCTGCAAAGGTTCCTCAGTGACACCAGTAACCTCAAGCCGTGGGGGGGGGGGGGGTCTGACTCCAAAATGGTGTCACTGGTCTTCCCAACAAATTTGTACTTTGGGAGATTTACTTTTTTGTAGGGGATTTGGAAGAACAAGCTGCAGAAAACATGATGCTCCTGAGCAAGCAATGAGGTCTCTGGGACTTGGCTAGAGGCTTAATTGCTGTTAGATTAAAACATGCACACTGGGGGCAGTTGGCCACATTATGCTCCAGACCCAGGCAGAAGAGACAAAAGCTATGGAAATCTCAGTGTAAAATCTGTTTCCTGCACCTTGAGCAGTTTACCTTTTGAGCTGCCATTCAGAATTAGCAATACAAATACAAAGAGACTATAAGGATTCCCAATGGAATACTCATCTGAAAACTCTAGCTTTAGGTAGACCAAATGGACAGACAATACAAAAGAATTCTGCTACATGCTCATAAAAATGTGACAAAATGAACAGACGATGGCACTGAATGATGCCCCTTTTTTTACCACCAGCATCCTGACGTCTGTAGGGGACAGAGTCCACTGGAGCAGGAGAGTAAAGGTAACAGAGCTGGTATTCAGGCTGAACTTTGGGCTTCTGCAGGCAGGAATCTGACTGCAGCAGTGAATTAAAAAGAACAGCTATACTCCATTACATGAACAAGGTAACATTGGCAATGTTCTTTAAGGGGAGGGGTGACCATGAAGACTTGGTGAATTTCAGGCCCGTTTCTTACAAAAAAAACCCAAAAACTTGAAAACAAAATATTGTAAGAATACTAGCAGCTAGAATACACAAGGGTCCCAGCAGTGGTGAATGTGGCATAGGTTGCGCTACGTACAAATCAAATCCTCCATTGATCAATATGAACTATTGGTAACTCTAAAGAATGGGTGGACGGCTGTTTGATCAATATAAACTACTGGTAACTCTAAAGAATGGGTGGACGGCTCTTGACAAAACGAAGTACAGAGTCCTATCTCACATCTTCAAGCCTGTGGAGAATGTGTGGGGTGGAACTTTATGTTTAAGGTAGATAAAAAAAAGTAGGATGGAGGAGATTTCTGAGGGGGTTGAAAGTCAAACATGAAGCTCCTTACCCAGGAATGTGACATACTAGAATAAAGCCCCAATGGAGACCAGAGTTTGGCCCGTGTCTTGGGTGCTGCAACAGACAGACAGGAAAGAATGCAGGTGTGCAGCTTATCTTTTATTTTACTTTATCTTACATTTACTTACCAGGGTAGTACACAGATTACAATTAACTATTTGCAGGTAATGCAGGGTATGTCAGCATACTCATCCTGGTAGGGGTAATTGGTGATGACAGTCGGCTAACTGCTTCAATACAAGTGAAGGCTTGCGCATTCCTGATCCACAGCCTTTTACGGTAGCTCTCACATAGCATGTGTGAGAAAGCATGGACACATCAAGGGGAGAGCATAAGATGTACCTGTGATGACAAGACTGCACATGCCAGCCAATGGAGGGTTGCAGTTAGCACCAGACTACACACTCCCCTCACGGCTGCCTGTATGCTGATTGTACCAAAGGACTGCTCTCTCCTGAAGATGGAAATGAAAGGGTAATGGCAACAACGAAATGATGCAGGTAAAAAAGTATCAGGCTCCTAGAGATATACCACACTCCAAAAAGTGCAGTTTGAGCAATTTTAGAAATGTATTCATTTTATTTTTCTTTCATTCTTCACATTTTCACTATCTCTGCTTTATAGCCTCTCTACATACTGAACTGGGTAATCTAACCCCGAGTACAAACCAGTGTGTCACTCCCCACTACTTGTGTTGTACCTACTCTTATCCGTTTCTTTCTTTTCCCACCATTCACAGTGTATTATTTATTATGTAGAAAAAAAAAACATCCATGCTTGTCTCAAACTTGCCACTTCTTGTATCTATTGCTTATGTAAATTGCATTTTGATCTAGTTTGTAGTGTAATTTTTTTTTTACTATTTCCTTGTTACATTTGTCGTTGTAATCAGTCTGTTTTGTTTTGTCTTTACTGTACTGTTTTACTTTTTATTTCCATAATGGAGGTTAACTCCCCGGGCCTCTGCTGAAAATGGACACATATCCAGCTGGACTAGCCCGGTCAACAAATGTAAAATAAAATAAAATAAAATTCATGCTTTCCTGTGCCCTGATAAACTTTTACTAAACAAGCAAGCATGTACACAATAAAACTTTTCCCTCTCTGCTGTTTGACTCTGGAGCTGGTATATATGACTGCAATGGGATTGGTGGCTAGAGATCAATTCTCTACGTGGGGGGAAGGGGGGCTTGTCAAAAATATTTATTTATTTATTTTTAATTTTTGAACTATGTTTCTTACAGCACACTGCCTGAGATATAGGAGATATTTTAGTGACAATGGGAAGGTGGCTGGGCTGATGAAGTATTACTACAACGATCAAAAGCCATGCCACTGGTGAACTGGCAGAAAAAGTGAAGCACCTATTGATAAAATGTTGATTCCACTATAGCAAAAACAGAGAGTGATGACTAAAATTATCAGATAGCTGAATAGACAGAGCAGGTAGGTGGGGTTTCTGGTGTTCAAGACTGGTATATACTAAATCCCACATGGAGATAAAGAAAAGAAGTGTGCAGGCAGTCTGGGACAGGTCTATGTAAATGGGCAGGGGTAAAAACAGGCAAAGAAAGGTTGATGGCAAGCAGGGAAATGTGGGATGTGGAATACCACCAGACTGCAGAAGACATGTAATGCCAGATAAGAAAGGGCAACAGGCAGGAACATATGAAAGAAGTAGCATAGCTAAGGTGGGGTGAAAGGGGTCAACTGCACCTGGTACAAAGTGTTGGGGGAGTGATATTACATTGCAGCAAGCAGTTTGCTACAGTTTAAAAGAAATCAAGATTTTGTTGTTGTACTAAAATGAGAGGAAGGAGTGCTGAGGTACGATGGAGAAACAGGACCTGATTGGCTGGGGAGGATGAAGGGGAGCGTATTGTGTATCTTACCCATCTGGCTGGTGTGTAAGGAGAAGGACTGGACATTTTTTTTGCTCTTCACTTGAAGAGCTGGGGGAATAGGGAGGTAGGATGTGGTACTGGCAAAGGGTGCTGGGTGAGGCAGGTGCATTTCTGACAACAAGCATCAGGTGACAGCTGGTATGGACGCTAGGTTCTGAGCCAGATTACTGATGGAAAAACAGTCCAGGAGAGATAATTGGGAGGGAAGGGCAGTAGCAGGGAATGACAGTAGGTAACTGAAACATTAATACTGAAGGGGGTGTTGAAAGTGAGGGATCTACACAAGACAGGGTAGTAGAGGAGTAGTTGAACTTAACGCTTTAATTACAGAGTTACTGCACATATTAGTACTAAGGAGATGTGAAAGGTCTAGAGAGGCAAAGCAGATGAGAAAGATGAGGCACAGGTGGGCTGTAAAACTAGTAATAAGGGTAGGAAAGCCTGAGATGGGGAACTGGATGAAGAAGAAGAAAGGGAGAGGATGCAAACATTATTGTGCACAGAAGCATTTCAATTTCTTTTAAGCTATGGAAAAGTTAAGAAAAGAAAGAGTGGGTTACTAGGTAGGATGCAGTAAGAGCCATGGAAAAATTATAGTAGCTATAGTATTAATGTTGTACAAAGTTGAACTGGTCCTACATACACTACGCATATAATAAATAATATGGCACAGCCGCTAGAAGAATCTAAACAATTGTAGAAGGAAGGCCATCCCACCTTCTCAGCTATTCAAGTGAACAGCCAAAAAAAAAAAAAAAAAAAAGGGGAGGATGTCTGCAATACTGAATACATCTTCCCCCCACCCCCTAGCTCCTCAAGTGAAGAGTAAAAAAACACCTGATCCTTCCACTGGCGCACCAAGCAGGTGGCCACATACATGACATTTTTCCCTCGGTCTCAGCCCCCTGACCATTCTTCCTCTCATTTTAGTAAGAAAACTTTTTTTTTTTCTTTTAAACTGTAGCAAAATAGTTGCTACAATGTATACACTGGGTGGAGCTCTATGGTGCTCAGGTTTTATTTAAAAAAGAAACAAATCTTCTCTTTTAAACTACAGCAAACCGTTTATACCCTGCACATAGTGCAACGGCACTCAGGTTTCAGTAAAAGAAAAAAAAAACTTTTAAAATGTAGCAAACTAGAGTTTAGACCACACACACACAACTCTGCAGGGCTCAGGTTTGACTGCAAATGCAATACTGGCTTTTAAAAGCTGGTATGCATTATAGGGAAAAGGCAGATTGGGATCAGCCAACAGCACCACTCCTCCCAGCACCCAAGGCAGATGCCCTCTTCACCCCTCCCTAGCTATGCTACTGGGCAGAAGAAACTGCATATATAATTGGCGTGGAAAGGGAGAGAGTAACAATGTGGAGAAAAGTGGTGGGAGCCTAGAAAGGGATATACCAGAAGAAAGTGGCTCCAGGATAGTTGGGGTTTGCTTGCTGCAGAGGAGAGAGAGTGAAAGAGAGAGTAAAAAAATGTATGGAGGAATGGATAAAGGTACTGTACATGGCAGATGTGATAAAAAGGGAGATGACAAAGTATCAGGTTGGGAAGTACAGAACTTAATGTGGAGAAAGAATGCATATAATTAATATCTATTTACTAACCAGGTAGGCCCCACTGGACACAGGCCCCTTTCAGGGGTGACCCAAGAGCATTATCCGATTACGTGACTTGCTCAAGCTCACAAACAAGCAAACTAAGTGTCATGGGAATTATATCCTGTGCTACAGCTCTTAGGCTTAACCCTTTGTGCTAACTGCCAGATCACAAATACTGAGACATGAAAAGGATAAAGGATGGGTGAAGAAAATAAAAAAAATGGTGGAATACATGGATAAGCAGTAATGATCTGGTGTAAGGAACAAACACAGGAGAAAAGCTAAGTTATAAGGATCTGAAAGGGACATTCAGGCAGGTAGGGTGATTGGAACAGATCACAGAAATGGCATGTGGAGTGTTGCAAAGGAAGCAGTAAATGAAATGCTCTATCTAGGAAGCAAGCATGCAAACTCACAAAGAAAGAATATAAGATGAACACTTGTATTTCACAGTACTTCAGCTTTGTTGTATGTACATTTGAAAAATCAGTACAAGCACAAAAAATCCTTACGCAAACATGTAAACATAGGAATTGTAGGGGTCTACGTCAGAAACCCAAATGCTCATTTACCCGACTTCCAAACACTGAGGCGAAAAGACCAAAGACTGCACAACACCGACGTACCAAAACACCGCCTCTCCACTCCAGATAAGTAAACGCTTGGTCATCCTGACAAAAAAGTAAATCCAAAGGAAAGCAAACCCACCCATGGGAAGGGCTTCAACCTCCCCCCCCCCAACTAAATATACCAACTCCGAGATCGCACTACTGCAGGGGTAAGGGGGCAAAGTTCAACAGGATGGCCAAGCGGATACTTACCTGGAGTGGAAAGTTTGTGTTCCAGGATGTTGGTGTTGTGCGGTCGTCAGCCTTTTAGTTTTGGCATTTTGGAAGTCGGGCAAGTCAGTGTTCGGGTTTCGGAAGGAGACCTAATTGTAGCTGCTTTAAGTCCCAAGAAATGCACAATCCAGTAGGCAGCTGACAGCAGTCCTGTTTAAAATGCAAGTTCTACACACCAATTCTTGTACTGACTGAAGGACAGACTTTTCTTCAATTATCTTTTGTCAGAAAAGCAGAAAATGAACTAATTTGTCTGTACCACCTCATCTTAGGAAGATGGAACCAGACGTGTAATTAAAGGTACATTAGGCAATGCATCTGCTATGGGCTTGGCAGCAGAGGTGCCGGCCTTAGGCATAGGCCAACTAGGCAGCCGCCTAGGGCACCGCTGTAGCAGGGGTGCTTTTCTAGTATTTATATGTTGTAGGCAGACGAGGTTGGGGGCACCAGGTAATGTGGTGAGGGACACCGTGGAGCCCTTTTGCCTAAGGTCGCTGCAGTGCTAAACAGTGCAGTCCTGTCTTAGTCAGGAATGTGTATAAGCCTATGGCTTAAACTCCTATATGTCAGGTATCTGTACTCTATGGCAAATCAATGAATAATTTTTTCCTCGTAACCCACCATCCCCCTACTTACCTTTGGCGTCCTGATGGCACCAATGCAAACATACTAGTTTTCATGCAACTAACAGCTTGATACTTTTTTAGAGAAAAAGGAATATTCATTGGCTACAGATACGGCCTACATGTGTCTAGTAAGAAAGTGCTGCACATGAGGCAGTTACAGTAATACAGCAAATCTTGACATTGGCAGATGTGCAAGCCTAGAATTAGAGTTACAGCTGCACAGCCTTTCTGTCACTGTCAAGTTTTCAAAACGTGCTATGTTTTCAGTCAGTGCAGGGACTCAAGAGCCTAGACTGCATCATCTGCATGTGATCACCTCCACAGTCCTGTTTCTTTGTCCCTGCCCCCAACCCTCCTTTAACATACTCTGGCTGCAGAGTGGTATTGCGCTCATGCTTTAGTAAAAAAAAATGTCCTTTTTAAACTGTGGCAAACTGCTTACATATCCTGACTGCATGGAGCACTACAGTTCTCAGGTTTTACTTTGACTGTAGCAAGCTGCTTGCTATAATGTAGCAGTCAGTTGCTACAGTTTAGACCACACATGGAGCACTACAGCACTCAAGTTTGACTGCAAATTCAATGTCGTCTTAAAAGTCGGTATTGCATTAAAGAAAAATCCAGATCGGCTGATCCCCCCCAACACTGTGCACACAGTTCAATTGCCCGTCTCACCCTGCCCTAGCTAAGCTATTGATCATGACCTTAGAATTTGTTGCACAAATACAGGAGGGTGCTCAAAACCCCCAATAAAGTACTTGAAGCTCAAGAGAAAAACACCTTTGATGTGTATTTATTTTAAAAGCAATTAGGCACAATGTGGAATTAAATCTCACTGTAATACCTTTGCAGAGACTCTGGGCCAGTTGTGCAAAATTAGTGCAAAAGTAGTCGTAGGAGTGTTTGAAAAAATACAATCCTGCATTATTTCAACAAAGCAAACATCTTGAAATGAAGGACATTGTTTGTTTGTGTCTTTCGGCTTTTTTCCTGGTTAGGGGTCGCCACAGCGGAACTCCTGTCTGCTAATGATTGGTAGAAGATTTTTACGTGCCGAGTTACCAGTTCTGATGCACAACCTTCAACGAAGGTATGCCCCTTCACGCATGTCTCCACACAGAAGATGCTTTAGCTGAGAATCGAACGGACAACGTCTTACTGTGAGTCGACAACGCTACCGCAGCACCACCACCGCAGTCTTGAAATGAAGGACATGCTTTCAAAAAAAATGACAATGCATACCTCTTCTCTAGTGGCTACAACCCGAAGTTTCACCACTCCATCCTTCAATTCTTGCTCTCCAATGATGGCCACCAGTGGGATCCCATTCTCTTCACAGTACTGCAACTGGTTCAGGAGTTTAGGATTCTTTCTGTATATTAGCTCAGCCTGTTAAGAAAAACCAATGAAAAAGCAAACTTTGGTATATAAAACCGACACAGATACAGAACAGGCAAATACTATCTACAAAGACATTACTTTTAAAAACAAACACACACATTTCGTGCAACAGCAGACTGTCCAAAGAACAGCCATCAGGGTTTACTTGAGCAGTTATTAATTGCAGCTGCTAGGATCATATTAAAAGTTGTGGAAGTACTTGAGATAATGACATGTATTATTCACTACATCAGATAACTGGTTTAAAAGGATATTCGTTTTCTGATATTCCTAGTTTGTCACAATTCAGAATTTCCTCTAGCTCCCATGAAAGGTGAGGTTTCCTTACCATATGCTGAGTAGGGTGATCTGGGGCCGAACACTCTCCTCGGAGTGTGGTGCATGGTTCCCACTCCTGAACCCAGCAGCTGCAAGCTTGCAATGGCAGTAGAGGGGATAAAGCCCTAACTACAGGCCAGGTGACCAAGGTTCAACTAGCGGATCAGGTGCTTGGCAGCACAGGCAGGGAGGATGGGAGTGCTCATCCTAATGGGGGAGGGCACACTCTCTGAAGCACCACTGCATGATCCCTGGTGGATGTTGGGAAATCAGGGTCGCAGAGCCTAGTGCAGATCACCATGTAGTATAGGATGAGAGCATAAAGGGTCAGGGAATAAGGCTGCAAAAACAGACAGCAGTGTGACATGTGACACTGTCCAAAGTTCACTGTTCTCTTGTAAACCTCCGACATGAGTTGGGATTATCTCAGGGAAGGCTAAAGTAGGTCCATTAGATCCATAGGACTACCACAGAACATGGGTTAGTCAATGGTCAGCCAAAGAAAGACCCCTCCCTCAAGAAAGGAGCTACAGAAACCTTAAGAAAAGTTCAGCAAAACTGATATCACTACCCACTTACCAAGTCTACAAGTGGAATCCCCCTTTCCTTCAATAACAGCTCACCATGGTGGACTAATATGCTGGAAGGGTCCACATAACAATTCTACACAGAACAGGCATTAACAGAGGACTAACTAAATTATTACTGGGCTTGTTGAAACTGTTATGACAATGACCAGAAATCTTACAATGAGCAAAAAAGAGCAAATGAAAGCCTGCATTGCTCACTGGAAAGCTAACAGCTGCAGAACTTGTGCAGGTAGGAGTCTGAGGATGAGACAAAAGAACCAGAACAGTGATCATTAAAGAAAAGCCTCACTGCCAGAGCATTCTCTCAGCTTACACGCAGTTCCCCAAATCATCAAAGCTCTTATTACAGTTGGTTGAGCAAGCAGCCTGAGTTTTAGTTGCTTATTTCACTGCAGCTTTGCTCACATATGAGTATGATGCTAATCTTCATATGTGACTGCGGTATGGGTGATGATCTTTCAGCATCCTGAAGAAAAAGCGATACAGACTTTACGCAGCCTGACAGTAATCTCGAATCTCGCCTTCTCTGAGGTGAGAGATGTTGGAGTAAGTGGTAGCCCTATTGTTTGTCAACTGATAGATGGCTTACGCTCAGAAATTCCAACTAAAAGGTCACTGGTGTCCTTGAATGGTAGCTAGACTTTGACAACAGTGAGAAAGTGAGTGTTGCATTTTCCTCACGTTTTTCCTCTTTTTTGAGTCTGTGTGACCTTGGCTTTGGTACATAGTTTGGTGGGGGACAGGGGTATAGGGATTTGCCCCATATCAGAAAGTGCATGGGCCAGCTTACAAAAAAAAAAAAATTTTGACCTTGGCAGTGTAGCTGTTTTGACTAGCAAGGTTTTAGCCATTGGGGGGGGGGGGGGGTTGTAAACAAGCTGCAATTATTCACAGTAGACCCAAATTAACAAGGATGTGGAAACACTCACATGTGAGGTGCAGGAGGGTATGCTCACTCACCTACAACAATGGTTTATCAAATTAGCTGACTGTACTGGGCATTTATGTGTTTACTTGTCTGACTATGTGTTCAAATGCTTAGGTATGTTAAGAACTTTAATAATAAACTGCAATCAATAAGACATTCTTCAACTACATAAGAAACTGAAAGGCGAACCTGTGATTGTAACACGTATAAAAAGTGAAAATATCATCCAAGGCACAGGATACAGAGAATGTGTTACAGAAGAAAAACTACACACTTCACAATACCAATGAAACACGTGATAGTACTAGAGGCAAAAAACTATATACATAATGGCCGCCACAAGTAAAATGGAAATCCTAGGTTATGGGATCAGACAAAATATTTGCTGTTATCCTGATCTGAATTAATAATGTTCAATTCTCCTACAGCCCATATCCATTCTGAACCATGACTACCAAGTCTTTATGGTGATGCCTCAGGCAGGGATGGGATGATGTTTACCAGAAGTGAGAGATTTTAATCAATATGGACTTACTGGAGGACAGAACAATTGTGAAAATACCCTAAAATACTCCTTTGTATTGTAGAGCATATGCAAAGGGGGGGTGGGGATGGAGAAGATTTGATGATTTTCAGTTTGGTTGCTGAAAAAAAAAACAATCCAACCTGGTAGAGTGAGTCTTCTTAATGTGGGTTCTCAAGAAGACTGAGTTCTGTGTAAACTTTTGAGCAACACCTACAAAGAATCAACAGCTAAGGTGAAAGCTGCAGCTTAGCTTTCAGAACCTTTTGGGTTGTGGAGAGGAATGCATTGTATATGCTTTTACTTCCTTTTTATTTGGAACCTTTGGCAGTCTTGACAGGAAGGTTGAATATAAAACAGTACAGTTGAAGCAACTTGCATGTAAACTTCTCTGTCTTTTCTGATGATACATTAATCTATAAGCAAAGCCAGAGGGACTCCTCTGAACGGTTTAGGGTTTCACAATTAAGTAGGGCGAGACCCTGGAACACTGCACAATGTTCTGGACGGCCCACCTCTGCAGTAACATGGGAAGGGTGGAAGAAAGTTAGAGGATAACAAAAAAAATGGTAAATGGTGTAGGGTCTGTATCAGACGTCAGCAATGAAACATAATATATATACCATGAGATGGTGAGACCTGACCAAAAAAATAAATATCTTAAGGCAGGTTAGCAGATACAAGTATTTTCATAAAATTGTTTATGATAATGAAAGGAAAACCCACTTTCAAAATGATACCTGTATCACAAACCATAAAAGGAAAGTAACACACTCATCCAATTAGCTAATCTGCATTATCTCTGGCAATGCATAATGTTGGAATTTGCACGTCTGATAGCCCAACTTGCCACATTTCTCAGTCTTCTCTCCTAGCTTTCAGCAGCATGTGCACCTCCTGCTAGTGTGTACTGTGTCTGGTGTAGGGCAAGGACAGGAGCATAGAGTCCCTGTTCCAGTCGGTTTAACTCATGGACTGAGTTACTACAACCTGCAACAAAGGAAGACAAAATGCAGGCAGACAAGAATATAATTAATGCACCTAACCTGACAGAAAAGTGCATCAACTGCTGCCAGATGGACAGGCCAGCCAGATTTAGGGGGGAAGGGGGGGGTAAAAAAAGAAGTTATGTTCTTACCATAACGTTCCATGTGAGTTGTTCATCTCGCCTTTGTTCTTACACGTGGGTTCGGAGCTGATCCATTGGCTCCGAGTCTGCCGCTTTCCAAGCTCAAGATCTTTGAGTAGTTCGAGGCACAGTCCCTATCCCATGATGCTCTCTGACTAACCTCAGATCTAGTTTGCTGAACCCAGCAAGAAAGAATACAACTAAACATACCAATAGGCAAAATATGTACATATGTATACACATATTTACTAGTCAGACCAACCAAACCACCAGTCATACCCGTTCTTCAAGAACATGGAGGGGGAAGGTGGGAAGGAGTGTAAGAACAAGGGCGAGATGAACAACTCACATGGAACATTATGGTAAGAACATAACTTCTTTATGTAAAGTTGTTAAATCTCAACGTTTGTTCTTACACGTGGGTAGCGTCCCAAGCACCCTAATTCTGCAAACAGTGGAACCAAAGGAAGCCCTGTCCCTGGAGGCTCTGTCCACTTTGTAGTGAGTGATAAACGTATGAGGTTTGGACCAAGTAGCAGCCGCACAAATGGTGTCCAAAGGCAAATGGGCTGCATGAGCCAGAGATGTAGAGACAGCCCTGGTAGAATGAGCTTTCACATCACGTTCTAAGGGTTGGTTGGCTGAAAAACATATACATTTTATACAATCAGATAACCATTTAGACAATGTAACTTTAGATACAGGAAACCCCCTTCTTATTGTCAGCATGGGAAACAAAGAGCTGATCAGATTTCCTAAATTCCTTTGTTCCGTCCAAATAAAACCTCAATTGTCTGTGAACATCAAGCTTATGTAACACGTATTCCAATTTATTAGAATGGTGTCTGAAAAAAGTGGGAAGCTCAATAGACTGGTTCAAATTAGCCTCGCAGCAGACCTTAGGAAGAAAGGTAGGATTTGTCCTGAGAGACTCTGTCGGGGTGAAAGACCAGATATGGAGGTCTGATAGAAAGAGCTTGTAGTTCAGAAACTCTACGCGCTGAGTTAATAGCCACCAAGAAAATTATCTTCCAAAAAAGAAACTTCAGAAGACAAGATGATGCTGGCTCAAAAGGGGGAAGCATAAGTTGAGAAAGTACTAAATTTAGATTCCAGAGAGTAACTGGATGTCTGAAAGGTGGCCTAAGGTGATGAGTCCCTTTCAGAAAGGCTTTACATAATCTGTGAGACATAATATTAGAGCCTTCGCATCCTAAATGAAAGCTGGATATTGCAGCCAATTGAACCCTTATAGTGGCAGCTGCCGTAACTTCGTGAAAAAGTGCAGTCAAGAACTCCAGAATACTATGAATAGGAGCGACATAGGGATCAATATCATGTTGAGAAGCCCAACAAACAAACCGCTTCCATTTACTGTTGTACAGTTTCCTGGTGGAGACTTTATGAGAAGAAACTAGAATATGTTGCACTGCGGAAGATAAATTACATGACCTGGCTAGGTTGGGAAGTGGAGCAGCCAAGCTGTCAGTTTGTGGGAGTGAAGAGAAGGGTGAAGAACTCCCGACGAGTGCGTCAGAAGGTCTGGCACTGGGTCCAAAATCCAATGTTCTTCCACTTTGTATTGCTGAAGGAAGGGGAACCATATCTGCCGAGGCCAAAATGGGGCTATCAGAATAACAGTCCTTCCCAAGCTTTTGGCTTTCTGTAAAAATCTGGGGATCAGAGGGGCTGGTGGAAAGGCATAAAGGAGACCCGAGGGCCAATCGTGTACGAGCTAATCCCTTGGGCTATCCCCCGGTGGAGGATACAAGGCAAAGTAGCTTCTGCATTTGGCATTCATCGGGGATGCAAAAAGGGTGCAGCAAGGCTGGCCCCATCTGCGGAATACCATTTCTGCCACTTGTTCTTTGAGGGACCACTTGTGGGGCAACAGAATGGCTCTGCTCAGTTTGTCCACTATCACGTTGGATGTCCCCGGGATGTGCGTTGCTATCAGAAAGCGCCCGGTGGATACAGCCAACTGCCAAATTCTCAGGGCCTCTCGGCATAAGGGGTAAGACTTGGATCCCCCCTGTTTGTTGATATACCAGACCACCGACATGTTGTCCATCTGGATTGCAATCGTCTCCCAAGGTAGAGAGTCGTGAAAGTGCTGTACACCACTCTCAACTCTAGGACATTGATGTGCAAATGGGATTCCATCTCTGACCAAGTACTTTGGACAGTACTTCCCTGAAACAGCCCCCCCCCCACCCTATCAGGGAAGTGTCCTTGGTCACCGTGGCTGAGGGAGGGGGAAGTACAAATGAACGACCTACAGTTAACTGGTGGCTGTTCAACCACCAAAGAAGATCCTTCTTGCAAGCATTTGTCAGTAGAATCTTGAACGACATTGGAAGCTGTAGATAAGACCATTGGGTGAAAAGTAACCATTGGAGTATTCTCATGTGCATCCGTCCCACAGAAACCGCTATGAGCGTAGCCGCCATGGTACCCAATAGCTTCAGAACTTGGGAGGCTGGTACTCTTCTTTCCATTAGCAAGTGGGACACCTGACTTCGTAGAGAGATTACTCTTGCTTGAGGCAACCTGACCAAAGCAGTGGTGGTGTCTAGATCTGCTCCTATAAAGGAAATATGTTGCGACGGTAATAAAGCAGATTTTTTGAAATTTATGGTTATGCCTAACTGAGAGCACAGATTGATTGTGTAATCGGAAACACCCGGAATCCTAGACTCCTCAGGTGAGCCGTAACCACTGCCATGCATTTGGTGAACACTCTGGGGGCTGTGGTGAGACCAAAGGGCAGTGCGCGGAATTGGTAGTGACTGGCCCCCAGCCGGAAATGCAAATGATCTCTGGATGGTCTGGCCATTTTGATGTTGTAGTACGCATCCTTGAGATCTATAGAGCACATCCAATCGCCCGTTCCTAGAAATGGTAGTATCGATTGAAGCATGATCATCTGGAACTTTTCCTTCTTGACAAAGGTGTTGAGTCTGCTGAGGTCTAAAATGGGCCTCCAGTCCCCCGTTTTCTTTGGAACTAAAAAGAACTTGTAGTAAGTTCCGGATCCTGTCTGGTCCACCAGGACTGGATGGATGACTCTTTCTAGCAGCTTGTGGATTTCTATGACTGCTTGATGCCGCAGACTGGGTGGAACGTCTGGGATTCTTGTTCAAATATGAAGGGATTCTGAAAATGGAATGATGTAACCTCTGGTAACTATGCTTTGTTCCCAAGAATCTGTTGTAATTCCTAGCCAGGCGTCTGGGTACAAAGCCAAACGACCCCCGACTGCCTCCAGAGCTGGGCAATTGGGCCTCATTTTCAGGAGCACTGATAGGGCTTGCCAAGGAACTGCTCCCTGTCACCCTGGTTCGGTGGACCCCCTCTGCCGCTCGGACGTCATCTTCCATTATTACCCGCTCCTCTGCCCTTAAAGGGGGGTTCACTACGTGTGTTTTGGAAAGCTCCTTGGGATTTCCAGAACCACATTTTTCTACCTCTCTGCCCTTTGGGGTATGGTCTAGTAGGGGTGGAAAAACGGACTCCTACAGCAGATAGAGTCTTTCCCTACTGCTCACACCTAGTGAGAGTCTCCTTGACTTTGGGCCCAAATAGGGAAGAGCCATCAAATGGGATGTTGACAAGGAAGACTTGAAGGCTTCCACAAAGGAGCATAAGAGTATCCAGGATGGTCTCCACAGAGCTATTGCTGAACCTGCCGCTCGGCTCGACCCATCGGCTGCATAAGAAATGAGCCGCATGGACGAGTTCACAATAGAATTAAGGGTGTTAAGCTGTGCCGTCACCGTCTCAGAGACAGCATCACCTGTGTTGCCTTTTAGAGTGTCTTCAAGCTCTATGAGGAGATCTCGTTGAAGATGGGTGAAATGGGTTAAATAGTTAAGCGATCTCGTGGCAAATGTTGCAGAACTAAAGATGCGTTTCCCGTACCTGTCCATCGTCCTAGAGTCTCTATTAGGAGGATGGACAGAAGTGGTTTCTGACATCTCTTTCTTGGTGGCCGCCGCCATCACCATGGCATCAACAGGAACTCCCTTCACGAGAAAAGTCCTGTCTAGGGGGGAGCTGATAAATTTGTTAGGCCTCCAATGGACCGGTTCCATGGAATCAGGAGACTCCCACGCCCTTTGAGCGACCAAATCCATTAGTTCGTCAAAAGGCAGAGTAACCCAGGAGGTGGAAGGTTGAGACCCAAAGGCCTTCAGGAGCACCGACTCATCCTCAGTAGGGGTAATGGGCTACCAATCACCCCTCTGCTTTAGTATTTCCAGGATGTCTGCAAAGGAGACATCCTCCGAGGGGGACCGTGGGGACCCTTCTGATTCCTCTAAGTTGGTGTCTGATGTCAAGGATTCTTGAGGGGAATCCAAATGCCTCCTCTTGCACAATCTCTTTCTAGGGACCTCATCAGTGGGGGTGTCTGGTGAAGTTTCAGTAGAGCAGGGGTCACCCGATGGGGTTACCTGAGGCTCTGGGCCTCGACGCTTGGTAGGGACCTGTGATGTACAGGCAGAACATGGCCCTTTAGGGGAGGAAGAGGAAAGATCCGAGGATGTGAGGGTCTTAGCAGACATAACCCTCCTCATGGCATTGTAGGCCCCAGTGTCTCGACCCAAGGAATCCACTGGTTCCAAGGAAGACGGCAACCTCCTCAGTGCTGAGACCACGGGCTCCGAACTAGAGGATGAAGCCGAGCTCATCTGCGCCGAAGCCCGGAGAGGAAGAGTCGGAACCGACCCATCAGTTCCACCCCCCCCCCCGGAACCGACGAGGGAGTGTCGGCTCTGAGATTCTTCGAACAGAATCGAAGAACTCAAGGTCGACGGGGCCAAAGGCAGTGGGACAGGCCTCGGTTCCGAGGGTTCCACAACCATCAGATCTTCTCCTTCCGGCTCCGAAGGCTCAGCTAGCCTCAGAGGAGGAGGAGTAGTAACAGCCAATGGAATGGTCACAGGCTTCGAAGTCAGTTGGGACAAAGCCGAGAGTAATTTGGCCAAAGCCAGAGCCTCTGCACCACACAGTCCACATCGATGTCCGAAAGGGTCCCCAAAGAACGGGTCGAAGGAGCCAAAGAAGCCACCAACCTAAGGATCGGAGACTTTAAAACCTCTGACACCGGCTCCAGCACTGGGGTTTGGCTCTGAGATATCAGCTCGGTGCACGGCTCCGAAGACTGAGGAGCCGGCGACCGTGCCTTCACAGAGGTGCTCGGACCCGAGGACCTGGGATCCGAGGAAACCTTTAAGACTACGACCCATTCAAAGACCTGGAGGTCTGGTCAGCCTTGTCCAAGGCTTCCTGAAAGTCTGGCTTCAACAGCCCTCTATCAACCAACTTCCTAAGCCTCTCTAATAGAACCCTGCCACTGAAGGAGTGGCAGATAGAGCAATCCTCTTGTAAATGTATTGACCAAAAGCAATACACACAAGAAACATGATTATCCGTAATGGACATTTTTTGCCCACAGCTACACCTCTTAAAACCTGATTTCTGCTTCTGATCAGACATAACAGCAAGTATCCCTACTATCAAATCCCTGGTAAAGAGAAACACTAAAGGTACACTAAAAACAAGTATACCATACTAAATCCACAGAACAACAATATCTGTCTATCTATAGGTCTAAACATCTATGTCAAAAAACACACTATCTAAGAGTAAGGGATAGGGAACACAAGTCGACAGACCTCTGCCAATTAAAACGCAAAGGTAGCACACAATATTAAACTGATGAAACGGCCAAAGGCCCAAGAGCAACCGCTCCAAGTTCTAACAAATATAAATATATATATAAACACGAGATAGGTTATATGCACCCAAAAAACACGTAAAATATATATATATATATATATATATATATATATATATATATATATATATATAAAACTACTCTAACTATGCAGAAAAAATTTGAAATTTTTGTCCAAAGACAAGAAAAAAAGGTTTACTGGCCCGAGCTTCTCTGCAAGATCGTGCGATCCGTTCCAGCGGCAAACTAGATCTCAGGTTAGTCAGACAGCATCATGGGATAGGGACTGTGCCTCGAGCTACTCAAAGATCTTGAGCTTGGAAAGCGGCCGACTCGGAGCCGAACTCACGTGTAAGAACAAACGGCGAGATTGAACAACTTCACATCAGCTGTTCTGCATTCATGAAATCATGTACCCTATCTCTCTCTCTCTCTAATAAGTGATAGCCTGGCAAATTTCAAAACTCCATAAACCTTGAGAGCACTACTGCTTACGTGGAACTTTTCACAGAAACCCTATTTAAGCATGTTAATAACTGCATAGAGGCAGCTGTACCCACCAGGAAGAAGTACAGAAATAACTTAAAATACAAGCCACCTTGGTGGAATCACAGCGTCAACAGGCTGTATAACAGAAGGAAGAAAACCATGGGAAAATTAGGAGGTGCAGCATCCAGCAGGATAAAAGCACTCTCAAGCTAAATAAATAACTCAGAAGACAAAAAGTCTACCAAAACCAATTTTGAGGTAAATTTTGCTTACTATGCCAAGGACAACCACAAGGCATTCTTTAGCTATGTCTGCAACCACAAATGCAGTACACAGTTGTATGCAGAACTCATTCTTAATGAAGCCACCTATACTGAGCCAGAAGATGTAGCAAACCTACTGGCTGACAAATTCAGCCTCAAACTTACCACTCTCTACCCCTCTACCTTCCCTCAGGACATGACATCAAATACAACTCCCCCGATATCACTAGAGAATAGGTCCTTTAATGCTTTCTCTCAAGCCAAGAAAGTACAGTTGTGTACACTTACCATAAATGTAGATGTTCGAGTGTATTCACTGTTGCAGTCATCACATTTGGGTTACCTGCCTGCAGGTAGCCCTCAGCCGGACTGAATACCAGAGTCTTCGGATTTCTGCGTCGGATGCTGTCGCTTCTTCTCTGATGTTAGGTCGTCAGGGGTATAAAACGTGCAGCTGATGCCATTACATGATTTTCTTTCCCCAGATGTCAGGTGCCCCCACAAAAGGAAGCAATTATATTGTATGGTACACCCCCATCAAAAAGCAAATACACAAGAAAAAATAAATATACCAACAAGAAGGGAAGGCAGAGCCAAGAGAAGTCAGGGGGCTGGAGGGAAGGTAACCAGGACTGCAACAGTGAATACACTCAGACATCAAAATTTATGGTAAGTGTACACAACTGTTCTATGTTCTTCGTGTTTCACTGTTGCAGTCATCACATTTGAGTTGATTCCCAAAGCCAAGGAAGGGAGGAGGAAGTTAAAGAGCATTAGGGCCAGCTATTAAGCCCTGCAAGGCTGCAGTGGCAAATCCAGCTCTGGATTTAGAAAAGATAGGCATGTGGTAATGATTGGTGAAGGTATGTACAAAGATCCAGGTAGCAGATTCTAGGATGTCCCTGGTAGGGACAACTCTGAGAAATGCCGCAGAGGTAGATGCAGCCCTGGTGAAATGTGATCTTATCCCCTGTGGGGTAGGTTTTCCATGGTGCTTGTAGCAGAAATGAATGCAATGGGCTATCCATTTGGAAATGGTTTGCTTTGAAATGGCCCTCCCCTCTGCCCCTGCAGCAAAGCCAACTAGCAGCTGTTCAAATTTTCTGAGAGGCTTAATCCTGTCCAAATAGAATTTAAGTTGTCTGTGCACACCCAGAGAGTGCAGTATTTGTTCCCCTTTGTTTTGTGGATTAGGGAAAAAAGTAGGCAAATGAATGGACTGATTTTGGGCCACACTAGACACCACCTTGGGCATAAAGGCAGGATTAGTCCTGAGGGAAACCCTGCCCGCATGGAAGATAATGAAGGGTTCCACTGCCATGAGGACCTGTAATTCACACAGTCTTTTTGCTGAAGTGATGGCTAGAAGGAAGGCTGTTTTCCAAGAAAGGAATTTCAACTCTGCTGTTGCAGCTGGCTTAAAGGGGGGAAGAGTGTGCCTTTCCAATACAAAGTTAAGGTCGCAGGCTGGAGTGGGAGCTCTCCTGGGGGGTTTTAAATTTTTGGCCCCTCTAAGGAATTGTTTTAGCAAGGGGTGAGAGAAGAGGGGTGGCTCAGTATTACAATGTGCTGAAATGGCAGGGGCATGAATTTTAATTGACGAGAAGGATAGGCCCTTGTGGAGCATTTCTGTTAAGCACTCTGGAATCTGAGGTAAGCTGGGCACCGGTGTCCATCCCCTGAGCCAGGCTCCAGGAACAGTATCTTTTCAGCATTGGATTTTCTAGTACTAGGCCTCCTTGCCTCCATAATGACATCCAGCACCTGGTTACTGAGGGATGCTAGGGGAGAGCTCAAGGAATTAGCCAGGCTGCAAGGTTCAGGGTTTGAAGCTGAGGGTGCAGAATCTGGCCCGCCTGCTGGGAGAGCAGGGAAGGGGTCTGAGGTAGGTGCCATGGTTGTAGCAGTGTCATACTGCACAAGAGGGGGTACCAGTGCTGGCATGGTCAGTATGGTGCAATCAGTATTGTCCTTGGCTTGTCCTGTTTGATCTTTAGTAGAACCTTTGAGAGGAAAGGCAGAGGGGGAAAGACATAAACCGAGAGGCTTTCCCGGGTAAAGGACAGGGCATCCACTTTCCAAGCTTGACTGTGGGGAGTTCTTGTGCAGAATTTGTTCAATTGGTAGTTCTGAGGGGAAGCAAACAGGTCTACCTCTGGAGTCCCCCATTTGTTCCTCAAGAGGTTGAATATTTTGGGTTCTAGTTTACACTCATGTGGGTCTATGAGATTTCTGCTTAAGTCTGCCAGTGAATTTAGTCTGCCTGGCAGGAATTGTGCTTGTAGGTGTACTTGGTAGCTCAAGGCTGTGTTCCACAGAGCCATGGCTAGTCTGCAGAGAGGGTACGAGTGGGTTCCCCCCTGCTTGTTTATGTACCACATAACTGTGGTGTTGTCTGTCTTTACCAGTAGTTGTCCTGGAAGAATATGGTCTTTGAAGGCTGTCACAGCATTCTGTACAGCTAACATTTCATTTTGATGATATGCAGGTGCATCTGTCTCGGGTTCCATTTGCCCTGAATGCACTGCCCTGCCATGCGAGCCCCCCCATGCATAGTTCTATGCGTCTGTTAGGGTTTGGGCAGCAGGGGGAAGAGTGAAAGGGAGTCCCTTGTTGTGGTAGCAGGTCTCTGTCCACCAAAGGAACTCTGTCTTCATACAAGGAATGATAGGAATCATTGTTTCCAGGTCCTGAGAATGTTGACACCATAGGCTTTTTAGATACCACTGGAGTTTCCTCATATGCAGTCTTGCATATGAGATTAGTAGAATGCAAGAGGCCATGAACCCCAGAGCTTGCAGTATTTTCCTTGCAGATAGCTGGGGTTTGTGGCCAATAGTTTGAAGTAGGTGGTCAAATAAACTTGTTTCTCCAGAGTGAGGAATGCCATCTAGGAAGTAGTATTCAAGCTTGTTCCCAGGAATACAATCTGTTGGCAGGGTACTAGGCGAGATTTCTTTTCGTTGATGGTGTACCCCAGTAAGGTTAGAAGTTTCTTTATGGATGCCAGGTGTTGTAATAGCAAGTCCTGGCTTTCTGCCTGAATCAGACCATCGTCCAATTATGGGTAAATTTGAATATTTATCTGCCTGCAAAATGCAATGGCTGGAGCTAGACACTTTGTGAACATCCTGGGTGCAGTAGATAAGCCAAAGGGAAGTGCAGAGAACTTAAAGTGCATGAAGCCTGCCCTGAAACATAGGTATTGTCTGCAGGATCCTCTTATTGGGATGTGCAGGTAAGCTTCCTTTAAGTCTAGGGTTGCCAGCCAGGCATCCTTGGCTAGCATAGGAAGAAGCTCTTGAAGAGTTAGCATTTTGAATTTTGGAACCACCAGAAAGGTGTTGAGAATAGAGAGGTCCAGGATAGGACGCCAGGAGTTGTCTTTTCTGGGTACCAGAAAAAGTCTTGAATAAATACCTTGTCCCCTTTGTTCTGCTGGGATGGGTTGAATAGCCCTGATACTGAAGAGAGAGAGAGACATAACCTGCTGTGCTTCCGCCCATTGATTTGGGGGTAGGTCTGGCCAACCATTTAGGGTTGGTAGTGTGTGGAAGTGAAATCTGTATCCTTGGGAAACTATGTTCAAAACCCATTTGTCCTGGGTAATGAGTTGCCAGTTTTTGCATGCAGGGCGAGCTTTCCTCCTAAGGGAGCAGGTAGTTGAGCAGGGCTTGGAAAGGTTAAGGCTAAATCATTGTGCCATTTTTCCGTAGGGGGGGTGGCTTACTACTCCCTGCCTTGGAAGTGGGAACCCCCCACTGTTTAGATCTGTGTGTAGCCTGAGACTGTAGCCTAGGTGGTCTGCTGTTCCTGGGTTTGGACTGAGAAGGCCTGGAAGAGAATGGAAAGGACCAGTTCTTTGAAGGCCAATGCCTACTGAATCTGAGAGGCTGTACTTGTAGGAAATCTTTAACAGTTTGCATAAATTTAGCTTTTTCCTCCATCCTTTTGAAAACTTCTTCTGCTTTGTTGCCAAAAAGGCGGTCTTGGTTTAAGGGAGCATCCAGTAATTTAGCTTTAACATGATCTGGCAAGTTTTGTTCTTTAAGCCAAGCATGCCTTCTAAGTACAGACCCAGTGACAGCAGCCCTGCAAAATGCTTCTAAAGCGTGAACACCACATTGCAAAGTATGTTTACCAACTTGTTCTGCAGAATGCATTAAATATTGCAATTGTTTGTGTTCAGTACAGTCAGGAATCAACATCATTTTCTGTTTAAGTAGTCCTATAATATGCTGCTGATACTTTAACATATGAAACTGGCAATTTAAATCCCTAATGGCCAAAGTAGCAGAAGTGTATACCTTCTTACCCAATCTGTCTAGGGCTCTAGAATCTCTATCAGAAAGGGTAGGATTTTTGGCAGCAGTAGCCTTAATGCCTTTTGGTCCTTGGAAAATGGTCTCTGGATCTGCAGAAGTTTTCTTGAAGAGGAACTTGTGACAGTCAGGTACTCTGTAGTACCTGTCAGGTTTTCTGGGAGCTGGAGGTGAGGTGTCTGGGGTAAGGCTAGATCCCAAGACTCTACAATGTCCAGAACAGAAGGGATAGCTAAAGGCCTGTGTTGAGGGAGGAGTAAGAATTCCCTAAGTCTCTTTTTGGACTCAGAGTAATCCTGGCTTTCCCAGCGGAAATGATCCCTAAGAGTATGCAAGGTTTCACTGAAAGAAAACTCTTTTGGAGGGGAAGCAAAGGGAATGGAATCCTCTGCATCAGAGTCCTCATAAGTAGATAAGGGCAAATCCTGGTAATCAGAAGGAGCAGAAATATCAGATTCCTGATCAGAAGAATCAGAAAGAAAATCAGTTCTAGGTCTCTTAGAGGGAGAAGGCTGGCTTCTCCTAATTAAGGTAATAAGGTCTTCAGACATTCTAAGCACTTTTTTTGAGGCATATGGGCCTGGGCCTGAGCCTGCGGTTTGGTCATCGGTTTTCTAGGCGTAGTGCGAGTTTTTGGCCTGAGGAATTCTGAACTTCTGGATGGAAACGATGGCGTCTGTTTAAAATGAATGTCTGTAGGCCTGAATACACCCTCAGAAGCCAGTGCCTGCACAGCGGCTCCGGACCCATCCAAGGTAGAGACATCCGCAGGTTCCATAGTCGAATAAGCATCTCGCAGCGTACAGAACTCCGAACGGGTATCAGTAGTGGCCTGTGAATCTGAAGTAGCGGGTATCAGGGGCTGTGAAAGCGCCTCACTGAGTACCGGCAGACTGGCGACTAGCTTAACGGAAGCGTCGTTCATAGGTTGGTACTAGGCTATCGGCGCTAGAGCTTATACAAGCCTAGCCATAACAATTCCCTGGCTATTTCTTCCCACACTATTTACTTCCTGGACCCCTATCTAGCAGGGCGACTGACGTGATCCCAGGGGTGAATTTCCTTTCTCCCATCCAATCGTCAAGGTTCCTTTTGAAGAGGGCCAAAGAGACACTCTGCTTGACATGTATGGGCAGTCTATTCCAGAGTCTGGGGAGTCTCTGGATCAGGAACCTATCCCTCCAGCATGTTTTGTTTATTGTGATGACAAGGTTTAGATCCCTGGAGCGTGTGGCTCTGAGGGATTGAGATTTCTTTAAGTGTAGCACGTTGTTTGCAGTTTAGGACCTATGCGGTCTGTCTCTGTCTTTATCCTTACGTTTTTTCAGAAGATCAGTAGTCGGATGGCTTAATGAAGCCATTTCAGAGTACTGAGATCGAGTACGAAAGTAATTGCCTGCAAAAATGGCCCGATGATGAATAGTTTTGGCATTGAACAAGGCACAAAACCGACAGCGAGGGACGTTGTGGTCCGGGCCTAAACAGGGGATGCAGTAAGAATGAACATCTCTATGAGGTATTTGCTTTCCACAGGTAAGACAATTGTTAACTTTTACTGACATCGGTTGGAACAAGAAAAAGGATCCCCAACGGGGTACTTATCTTTTTTGAAGACTTCGGGTCTGAAACTCGAAAACGAAAATTTCAGGAGACAGCCGACCGGCACTTGCGAACTGCTTCTGCTTCGGGCACCGCACGGCAAGAAAGACTGATGTAATGGCATCGGCTGCATGTTTTATACCCCTGAGGACCTGACATTGGGAAAGAAGCGACAGCAGCCAATGCAGAAATCTGAATACTCTGGTATTTAGGACGGCTGAGGGCTACCTGCAGGCAGATAACCCAAATGTGATGACTGCAACAGTGAAACACGAAGAATATCAATGCATCCATGGGCCTAGACAATATCTTAGGATGCCTTCTAAATAGCATGAAATATGACCTATCAGGGCCTCTAGAACTGCTATTTAACTGTAGCCTCCAAACAGGCTTCATGCCTTGTGAATGGAAAACAGCAACAGTCATCCCCCTCTGCACAAAGGTGGGCCATCTACAGACCCTGGAAACTACAGACCCATAAGTCTCACTAGTCTCACATGCAAAAACATGAAAAGAATTATCACGGAAATTATCAATAATGACAAAGGAAACCTCCTGGTACTGGACCCAATCCAGTTTGGTTTCAGTCAAGGAGAAGGTTATACCTACTCAACCTGGTGGACTTCTTTCAGAAGGTCACCAAAGCAATGGATGAGGACAAAATGGTTCACACAGCCTACCTTGACCTGGACAAGGCATTTGACACAATACCCCAACTCAGGCATTGCTGACAAACTCAAGAGGTTAGGTACAAACCCTTTTGTCAGCCGGTGGATAGCCAGTTGGCTCACAGACAGGACCCAGGAAGTTAGAGTTGGGAAATCCACCTCTACAAAGCAGCCAGTCACAAGTGGAGTCCCTCAGGGATCGGTCCTGGGACCGCTCATTTTTGGCATTTACTTCTCTCAAGTCAATCCCAATGTCAATGGCCTCTAACTTAATTTTCAAATGATTGCAAATTAAGAGCCATCATTGAATCCCCCACTGACACAAATGTTCTCCAGGAAGGGCTGACACAAATGTTCTCCAGGAAGGGCTGACACAAATGTTCTCCAGGAAGGGCTGACACAAACAACTGGTGTCATAGGCGTGGACTAAAACTAAATACCAAGAAATGCATAACAGTATCCCTTGGAAGTCATTCATCCCTGGTAGCTATCATATTGACAACACACCCCTAACAGCTGACCCAGTAGTCAGGGGACTTTAGGACACACACAGACAGTAATCTACCCTTTGATCATCATGTGTCTAAAGTAGTGAGGAAATCATTCTATGTTGTGCAACTTATAAACAAAGGTACGGCATCTAGGTCTAAGGAAGTCATTATTCCACTGTATTCGACATTCATCAGAACTATCATTGAGTAAATGCCCCCTTTGGTATGTACCTAACCAAGCATATCCAATAATTGGAACCTCCACATAGGTTTTCCACTAAAAGAATACAGGGTGTAAGTAACATGTCCTATGCAGACTGCCTCAAGGCCCTGTTTCCTACAGGCTGTTGAGGTGAAATCTATACCTGGCATACAAGGCATTGTCAGCCCCCACTCAGATGGACCTCCTGCATATCTGCAAAATAAACAGCACAAGAAATACCTGTTCAAAAGACTTGTACCTCACCCGTGACATAAACAGAACCTTCTGGAGAGACAGATATGTATCCTAGAGACTACCCCTTCTCTGGAACAGGCTCTCCCATCCATGTAAAGCAGAGTTCCACCCTAACCCAATTCAAGTGTAACTTGGAAAACTGGATGGTGAACAGGAAATTAATCCCTGGTTTGGCACCTATGTCTCTACTGGACACAGGCAGCCTGTAAACAGTTCATCTCCCAGGCCCCTGCTTACACTTATCAAGGGAATCAGAACTTGTTAGAGTTTTGGGATGTAAGGCTAGGCTTAAAAAGGCCATTGTGGTTACTAGACTAGTAAACACCTACGGACCTATGAACAGACCACATCACAGCCTGGCTACTCAGAGGAGGAGAAAAACTCATGGTAATTTCCCTTCAGAGGTCTTAACTCATTACAGCTACATGACGCCTCCAGATGCTTCTGTAATTACATCCTGCTGATATCTCTAGGTTTCAAATATTACTTTATATCAGTAATTTCAAATTGATGCTACATACAAAGTATTAAAAGCTTACACAATGGCAAACAACTGTATTGATAGTTGACCTCTGTCTAGTGCAGGTAAAGATATATTGTCGTTCATTTAATATTTATTTGTACTGTCATAAATTTCTTTGTTTTTCTAATAATAAACTGAGATCAACTAAAGAGATGGAAAGACTATGATACAGAGTAGACAACTACCTCCTTTAAAGTCTGGTGGTAAAGCAAAAGACTTCACATATGAGCTGGCAAGAACTAGTAAACCTACGTCTGATTCCTTTACTTATGACATGCAAGACTCTGAGGAAGCTCTGAGGTCTCCCTCTACAAAGGCATTTGTACCCAAAGTATTAGCAGGTTAACAAGTACAAGAAAACTGCTGGAAGAAAAGTTCCCACGTGAAAGTGCATGAGTGACATGTAGAGGTTAAGGTTGCAAGCTGTAGTTCCTGTGGTACGGAGTTTGATTCCCTCAGCCCTCACTTTGACTACTGACTGATCTTGAGCAAGTCACTTAACCAAACATTGCCTTCTCGGTCACGCCTTAAATGGGACTGTATGTCCAGTGGGCCTGCCTTGTTAGCACACATGGTTATTATTATTATTACACAACAAATGGGAATATCAGTTTTGTTTTGACATTTAATCTAAGAGCAAAAGAAGTTATGGGCATTTTGAAAAAGAACTGGCATCTGTTCACAACTGATAGGGATATTATTCAAAAAGTAGGAACATCCCCAGTTATTACTTATAGGAGGGGAAAAATTTAAAAAACATTTTAGAAGGTTGACACAACAGTACACATAGGACAGTGGGTATGTCACGATGTGAGATGTGTAACTATTGTAAATACATTGACATTGGTAATAAATTTGTGATTAGAGAAAGGAATTCCACAGTGAAAAAAAGATTCAACTGTAATTCAAGAGGTGTAGTTTACTTAGCTCAATGTCAAATATGCCCAGCCTTCTATGTGGGCATAACTGATAGAAGACTACGTGATAGGATATACGATCATGTATATGCAAAAGAGAACGCATTGGCAAAACATTGTATGGAACAACCAAACCACTTATTTAAGTTTAAAATTATTGAGCAAATTCACGATCAAGAAAATTACATTCAAACGATGTTGAGGGGAGGTTCAAGTTCACTATTTTTAGAAAAAAATAGAACTGTTGTGGCAATTACGTTTAGATGCATGTCGAGCACCAGGCTTGAACCAAGTCTATTCATTAACTTGTATATTAAAATTAAGAAACTGGTTATGATAAGGTTAGAAGTTAATTCCTTGTCTCAATAGGTGCGCGTACATCATCCCAACAGTGATGAGAAACATAGTAGTCACTATAGTTAGTTGTTATGTCATTGGGCACTTACTACTTGCATATTACTTTTTAAGCTCATCATTCTATGGTAAGCACAATTTAAGAACAGACATTTAAAACAAAACGTGCCCTTGTTATCACCATTATTTAGTTATTGCACCTTAGGTTTATGATAGTGTAAAATTGTTAATCCGTACAACAATAACACTACTTTAAATTACTTAGAACCGGCCTATAAGTTACACTAATAGCTGCACCACAAGTCGATATTGGCAGTGTCATCTGCAACACACGCACAATGTGCTACTAATAGTAATGCAGTACGACGTTTTGCTCCGTTTTATGTTTCCCATGCCTGTTCACCATCGCATTTTGGTTTAGACCAAAATTATGTTTTTAATGTTCATAGTATTGAGTATAAAGTATTAATAACTTATGTATTTTAATTTTTTACAATTTTCTATTTTGTATAATGTGGCTGACATGATGTTTTGAATGACACATACCGTTTTTTTATTAAGTAGGTTAAAGTTATTATACCACTTAAGGGTTAATGACAAGTGTATACCTATCATGTGACTGTTATACTACATTTTAAATAACCCTATGTTACGGGGTGTCAGTATCTGAAGAAGTCTGTTTATTATTACAGACAAAAAGCACTTCATACTGCACCAGTTGGTTCCGTTTGCCTTTATTTTATTTTTTATTGTGGATAGCAGCAGTCCGCTGCAACATTGTGCTAGTTGAACATTTATTAAACACGGTTTGATTTACGCTGCCATTGCTCCTGTGGCATTTTTCGCTTTTTCAACAGTCGTTTTCGTTTTGGTGATTTACATGGTTATTATTATTATTATTATGCTGATCCCATATTTGAAGACATTACAACAGCCTTTTTAAAACAAGTTGTTGCATTCAAATGTTCATTAATTTAGTACAAGATGAAGGTTTCTGAACTGCAGTGACTATCTCCTGTAACTCTACCAAGGCATGGTGGGCTGCAAAGAGAATAAAGAAACATATTTATCTCTGGTTGTAGAACTGACTTCATCTGCTGTATTATCACTTAAGGAGCACAGTGCCTCTCCTGGGCACTACTAATAATGTAGTGAAAATACAGTGACATGTGCAAGGGCAGAAAGAAAAAAATCTCAGGGTGCAGAGCAACCCCAAGAAGGGATACGGTCCTAAATACTGAGGATAAATTTTGAGAAACTCCATTTCTTCCAGTTTGCCTCCCACAGTAGTAGTACATTTTGGAGCTTATACATATTCTCCAGGGTCAAACTGCATCTGGAGAAGAGGTGTAAAGCTCAAAGAAATACACTTTTGATGATTTTTCTGTCAATGAGAAAGACTGCTCCCCCAGTATGAACCATTCCACTCAA
Source organism: Protopterus annectens (assembly GCF_019279795.1). Taxonomy (NCBI): domain Eukaryota; kingdom Metazoa; phylum Chordata; order Ceratodontiformes; family Protopteridae; genus Protopterus; species Protopterus annectens. The sequence continues at coordinate 1,084,968,619 of NC_056733.1, read as the reverse complement.
TGTGGGACGGCTATAGCAAAAGTGAACAGAGTAAAAATAAACCGCAACATGACTGGAATCCAAACTGTAGATTTTACTTGTACCATGAAAACTGGTGGTGAAAAGAATTTGTAAATGGTAATTATGATCATCATGAGATAAAAGGAGCAACATACAGGCTGTGACCCTAAATCTCTCCAGAGCTAAGTACTTGTCTACAGTTTCTTGTAATACAGTACTTCAACGTGTTTTCTGCTGAATTCTTAGCAAACATTTCACACAGGTTTTAAGCTAAGACTAACCATGTTTTTCTACAACTAGAAATGACCTACTCTGCAATAAATGGCATGATGACTGATTAAAGAGTCTGTTGATATTTTACTCCTTGTATTAACACCAGTTGCAGCATTTTATCTGGGAAGCACCTCAAGTTACTTTATGGTATGTCATTAAGTCTTAGTTTTTTGAAACAGACACAACCATATACTCTTATCTCTTACTGTTTTAAGCATCTGTGTCATATAACTAAGCTTCCACTCTGTGCACTTTTTTATACAAGTATTCTTTTAAATGTCTGTTTTAGCCAAAGGGGAGAGAGAGTAACTATTCTGTACTCCCCTATACACATATGGGTGTTAAGGCATTCAGAGCCGGATAAGTGTGTGTCTGTGCATGTAATTTAAACTAGCTGTTCTGTTTGTATGTGAGATACTGTGTGTGTGTGTGTGTGTGTGTGTGTGTGTGTGTGTGTGTGTGTGTGTGTGTGTGTTGCTGTGCGAGGGAAGGTAGGTGTGTGTGTGTGGGATTGTAGGTTTTAAAAATAACCTCTCAATTGTCTATATTTAGCCTCATAGATATGGTCCATTTATCATAAAATTTGTGGTTTTCTGGCAATTCACAAAGGACTTAAGTCACTAAATAAGGAAGTTTATATATATATATATATATATATATATATATATATATATATACATATACACACACACACACACACACACACACACACACACACACACAAACACACACGTTTGACTTCATATCCTTCAGAAAATGCATGTTAACACAAATACTGTTATTCTAGCAACTAAATTAAAGAGAGCAATACTTGAAATCTATCCCTATTTGGGCCAGCCACTGCATACCCATTATGTCAGGCTTTGTTTCTTGCACCAAGAGGTTGAGTGGTATGTGTTCCTCAACTGTCTGGATTTTTGCCTCATATGTTTGGCGTGTTCCTCATAAAATTTGTGGTTTTCTGGCAATTCACAGAAGACTGAAGTCACTAAATAATGACATACAAGTTTGACTTCATATCCTTCAGAAAATGCACGCTAACACAAATCATGTTATTTATTTATTTATTTACATTTGGTGACCGGAAGTGTCCGACTCGACGTAGGTCCATTTTCAGCGGAGGCCCGGGAGAAAAGCTCCACAATTAAAATATACGGACAACAGTTACATTGGATTTACATAGCGATTAACAATTTGATTAACATTACAATTAATTACAAACATAGTTACAGATGAAGAATATAGTACATCAGTAGACAACTAGAATCTTTATCTGCGAAATACATAACAGACATCAACAATTGTTACAATAAGAAGTTCATTGTTCATGTTATTCTAGCAACTAAGTTAAAAACAGCAATATTTAAAATCTATCCTTATTTTGGGACACGGGATCCCCATTATTTTAGGCCTTGTCCAGATTTCTTGCACTAAGAGGATGAGAGGTATGCATACCTCTCAACTCTCTAGATTTTTACCTCATATTTTTGGTCTGTTCCTCATAAAATTTGGGTTTTCCTGGCAATTTACAGAGGATTGAAGTCACATATTTTATATATATATATATATATATATATATATATATATATATGAGTTTCAGACTTCATATCATTCAGAAAATGCATGCTAACACAAATCCTGTTACTTTAGCAACCTCTGCTATAACTACCAGACTGTTTAAGGAAATGTGAGCTTTGGTGGAGACAAGAACCTGAGTCTTCTACACCAGACTGCTGACGGAACTGTGAGTTTGACTTTCAGTACATTTTCAGGGAATTATGAGTTTCAGTGCATTTTCAAGGGAATTGTGAGTTTTAAGGGAAGAGAAATTTACTATTGCTCATACCCATTCTGTTTTTAATGTGCAACTAACTGTTTTGTTTAGCAAATGGTAGTCGCTGTTTGCGCTGTAGACTTTGAAAGCAGTGGAGTGCTGGTATTGCAGTGCCCTTTTGACTGCTGATTATTTGGTGCATTTTAAGGGGGATAGGGGTTCTGCACTCCTGAGTTTGCCCTCCTTTGTATGACATGCCTATTAACTGTGAACTTGTTGGTTTGTCAGTCATTCCCCATTGCAATATTCCCATCTTACCAATTTATTTAATGTAACATCACCAATTTAATTCTTCAAGGGCAGCAGGCACTGAATTTGTAAATGAAACACTGAAACGCAAAGTTGTTTGCCAGTAGCAACCTCTTCATTAGTTACATAGCTCTTTAATGTGGAATTATTCAGAGGACTTCTACTTCTGCAGAGATTGTGCTTATTGACTGATATTGGTGGATTGTAATGACAGATGTCCAAGTGGCCTTTTACGGTTGAAATTTTCTGAAATGGATTGTTTTGCTATTATTGGTTCATACATTTTATTTCATTGCTTACTAAAATGTTCACAACTACAAATTTAAAACACATTCTAACAAGTATAGGTTCATAGAGGCTAACTGCCCTTGTGGGCCATTTTAAGCCAAGCCAATTACCTCACATGAAAATCAAACCCTGCACCTTGTGCCTAGAAGGTGAATACCTTACCTATGTTGCCATCCTCCCACTCTTTTGTTGCCATCCTCCCACTCACTATTATACAAGGAACATAACTGAATACAATCAGGAAGGTGAATCAAAGAACACATACATGTATGCATGGCCCTAAAAATGTGTGCAAGGGAACTATTATTTGAAAACAGCCCAAAGGTAAACTTAATCCTCCACTGCCCAGATACAGTTTCTTTGAATGCACATTTTAATGCCGTTTCAATGAATGTGAGTTTCAAGGGCTGAGAAGTTTACTACTCATGCTAAGTCTATTTTCATTGTGAGACTGTATTGTTTGTTTAGCAAATGTCTATCAGTGTTTGCGCTATTTTACTTCAATATCTGTAATTATGATAGAAGTAAATAAGAAAGCAGTATGCACACCGACAGGTTTGAATAGTGTTTATGGTAACTGGGGAAAAATAGCCAAGTAATGGAACACTGGAATGGCTGGGGAGGGAGCTATTTTGAGGGGATGCTTGGTGGGCCCAATCTATTACTTTGCTTAGGGCCTCATTTGACATTGATCTGGCTCTGAAGCCATTGTAGTTAATATTAACAAACTACTGTATACTACAAAGACAATATTAAAGCTTATCTAAAAATAAGTGGCTATGCTCCTGTACTAACCCCTCATGAATGCTCTGATACATCACAGTATACCCCAACCATATCCAACTTCTTCCCCGGTGTTTAATCCTTTATTCCTACTGACTTGTCTTAACCTTATATCTTGACACAAGTCATACTTTACAAATTGTACTAGCTATGTTCAAAGCCTAGGTTTTGTTGTCAAGATGTAAGAAATGTGTATTTTCTTATGTATACTACGTTTTGTTTACTTTATTGATTATTGTAATGTGTGCATTAAAATTTACTGTTACTCATGGAGCTTTTCTTCCAGGAACTCCACTGAAAAAGGACCTGTGTCCAGTCGGACTTTCCCGGTATACCCCAACCATATCCAACTTCTTCCCCGGTGTTTAATCCTTTATTCCTACTGACTTGTCTTAACCTTATATCTTGACACAAGTCATACTTTACAAATTGTACTAGCTATGTTCAAAGCCTAGGTTTTGTTGTCAAGATGTAAGAAATGTGTATTTTCTTATGTATACTACGTTTTGTTTACTTTATTGATTATTGTAATGTGTGCATTAAAATTTACTGTTACTCATGGAGCTTTTCTTCCAGGAACTCCACTGAAAAAGGACCTGTGTCCAGTCGGACTTTCCCGGTAAACAAATGTTAAATATATATTAGACATGCCATAGCCCCTGTAGTGCGCTGCCACATTTCCATCAATCTAAGCAGCTTGAAAGGAGTCCTTTTACAAGACCTAAAAAGGACAGCTATTGCATGATAATAAGCTGTAGCATCACCCTCAGCAATTCAAGTTCGAGTTCATCAGGTAATGTTTGGGATGCCAGACAAATGCATCTAACTGTAGCCTGATTAGAGCAGAAGCCATACAATATACAAAGTTAACAAAATCCAAGGCTGAACAACAGTGCTATGCTAACAACTTTCTAAGGTGGCCCCTGTGACTGCTGATCATCTCATTGTTATGAGACCATCATCCATATGGCCATCAGGGCATTTTTATCATGCTGGCCCTATCATTCCTCTAAGTAAGTCTGCAGTTTCCCAGGGCTGTGCATGTAAAGGGGCAACATCACAGCTTTCCATATGCTTCCACAAGTAATGCTATCCCCTCATAGCCCTACTCCTCGAAATGCAGAAGCCTCCACTCATGTCAAGCCTCCAACTTGGAAATGTAGGTGCAGTGCATGCCCTCTGACCCTTGCACCAACCCCCCCTCCCCTCCGGAGACCAACTTCCTTTGCATTTGGGTTACCTGGGTCATAATCAGGACTTAGCCTTTATACACCACAAAACCAACACATTAATGAATATGTCAGGCAAAAAATTCACAGAATCTATATGACAAATGCTTTTTATCCTAGCCAATCGAATACGCTTTGAATGATAAATACAAACTTTGATTTTTGCAACCTTCAATTCTGTTAAGATTATCTCCCCTTCCCATGGTTTTAGCGGTTTTGGGTTTGAATAATCACCTGTCAACTAAACAAGACATGATTATTCACAGGGTTCCTATTAAATGATCAAAGACGCATTCTTTTGAATGTGTCTTGACTGAACTTGAAAGCATGAAAAGGCGAAATAGCATATAAGCGAATTCTTTCCCTGGGAAAGAAATCGCTTGGCAGCTTCCGTTACTTTGTCATTTTTGTGACTGTAGTGCGATCTTGGAGTTGGTATATTTAAGTAGGGGAGTGTGTGGGGGGCACAGGGCCCCACTTTATGTAATGTTTTTTAATTTTTTTTTTTTTGTGGAACAGAGATTTTTTTTCCCTTGGAGAAAAATCGCTGTTCTAAGCGTTCGAGATTGTAAGCTTTCGATTACATGGGTTTGATAAATCATCGTTTGCTTTTTTAAGCATTCAATGATTTAACATAGACCCTTATTCACAGTGAACCCCAATATCTGGTGTACTACAGACAATAGTAATCAGGTTATCTGTTCGACATGAATAAACAGGTCATCCACCAAGTTCATTAAACAAAGGCTTGGAACAGTAACAACACAGCTGGAAAGTGGTTAAGAATAACAATGGCGTGGAATGGCAGCTGAACCAGCACTGTTACTAACTGGCACAGCATAGTGGTCTATGGAGGACAATCCTGGCAGTCCTAGCATCTAATAATGGTCAAAGTTTCCAAGTCATGGAACTAAGGAGCTTGTCACATGCAAGAGATACTTGAACTAGTCTGACATCATTTTTTTTGCATAACAGGGCCATACGATTATGCTTTCAGTGTTTAGTTAGTTGGCAAAAACACAGTTTAAGTACAAGTACAAAGTGGAGATGTGGTTAGCAAAGGTGCCAAAAATACAAATAGTTCAAGAAAGAATGGCTTTGCATTAGAAACGTACCACGCAGGATGTGCAGTGGCAAGTCCTGCCCACCATCCAACAATCAGTGAAAGTCAAGTAATATTCATATCGATGGCAGCATGAATATTCATTATCTAGTCGTAGTTTGCCCTTTTCCTCAAGGTAGTGCAATATCGGAGTTGGTATATTTAATTTGCATGGGGTGTGAGGGGCTTGCCCACCTGCAAAAATGAAGAAAATAAAATACTTGCAGTCTTTTCCATACCACGACGTGCCAGTTTCACATGTCAATCAATGAGGCCACACCCACTTCTGCACAGACAGGCCTGAGAGGTACTTTTTAATACAATACTGAAAGAATTTAGAAGAATTAGAGAAGTAAAACAGGCAGTCAATTAAGGGTGGACAAGTTTTTGGTGCGGTAGCCACAGTTTTTTTAGATAAACTTCTGTAGACAGTAATCAGATGTGTAGGTCAAATGACAGTAGGGGTATGATATGGTGATGCACTTTGCAACCTGAAAGCAAGACAGGGGATGAACAGGTGTGGACAATACTGAAAAGCAAACTTTTTTTTTCTAATTTATTAAGTTTACAGGGTGGATCTGCTTGCACTGAGCTCTGAGCATGCCAAACAAGTGATACAATGAAAGTCACTATCTGCATGCAGGATGCAGTTATAAAACTTCTGGAAACTCAAGCTTACACAGTGGAAAAAAAAAAGAGGGGTTAGGTTAAGAAGAGGAATTGAAGGGAAATCTAGCCTGGGCATTTAACAGCCATTTAACATGATATTCGGGGGTGGGGGGGTACTGTATGAAAAATTAAGGTCTGAGTTAGAGAAAAGCCTCTGAAATGAAGACATCAAGTCACTTATAATTTTGAGAACACATTCTGATGAACAACCATGGTGTCATCAGCATCTGAAAATGCACAATATTCAGACTGATATGCAGTGTTTCAAGCGTTGAGCAGACAAAAGAATTTTCACTTGGCTGAAGTTAAACTTTAACCAGTTTCCAACTGTTTTGCTTCCTTACTCATCTGCCATACAAATTTCAATCTGACAGCTTTACATTATCACACTGTGAGCAAAAGCAACACAGAAGATGAAAAGCTTTAAATGCCCTGAAAGGACAGACTAGCTAGATTAGGCCTCCTTTCTATATCATACAAATGTAATGTAACCCTCTGGTGAAAGAAATTAAGTTATCACTTTTGAACAGGAGACACCTACACCTCTAGACTATCCAGGTGCAATTCCAGTAACTCTGTTTATGACTGGTGCTGCATGGGCTGCCAAGGACTTTCTGCACATACTGTCTGCCATCAATGACATTTACTTTGACAAAATGAAGGCTACAGTCACAGCAAGGAGACTACAACAGGTAGACTCACATCAGCAATTCAAACAAACCCGCAAAGCTATTTTAGATTATAGTACATGGCCTGCATTTCAAACAGCACCAGAAAGGACTTCGATAACAGATGCAAAGGGAACAGAAAGGCAGCCATCTCAAGTAACAGTATTTCAGACATTTTTTCTGCTTTATTTATTTACTTATTTAATTAATTAGTTTATTTACTTATTTTTTTGCTGTTAACTGAACAGTGACCTGGGAATGGAATGTGCAAACTAACAGTAGAGACTATAAACCTGTCTGAAGAAAAAGAAAAAAAAAAAACAGGGCCAAAAGCTACAAACACTCCAGTCAGAGAGGATGGCAACTGTCACAGAATTGTTCTGCCTGTTCAAGCTAAAGAACAAAAAAAATTGTCAGACATGCGATCAGGACTAGAGGCTGATTTAAGAGACAGTGAATTTTTAAAGACTATATTTCATACCACACATACTTACTTGTCTAATTACATTTTGCTTGCTTGGACTGAATCAAGAAAACATATGTCCCTTTCATATTAAAAGTACACTAAAAAGCTATTAAAACAAACTTTTTTTCTAAAATGAAATTGTTTATTTTGTTTGTTAACCAGGTTTATGAGCTGGTACAAGATCATTTTCAAGCATTTCTCAGACCAACAGACTCAATACAACAGTTGTAACAGTAAATAAAGGCATTTAAAGAGGATGTGCAAGGATACAGAAGCTTGGAGACATAGCAAAAAGAAAGTCACAGTCAAAACAATTCAAGTGAGACAGAGGAATGTTCAAGACAAATTAGTTTAGTATATACAGTAGACACAATATATGCTTTCTGGATATATTCATTAGAGACCAGTAATACCTAGCATGAATCTCTCAGGATTACAGTCTGAAGCTGCTTATTACCGACTTTAAAGCATATGCATTTGTATTCCTTAGTTAAATATTCCTTTAAAACGGTTTCTTAAATACTGATCAAACTTGGGAAGTTGTGACAGTATTAGGTAGACTATTCCAAATTGTGGGTTCAACATTTAAGGAACATCTTTCATTAAAGCCAATGGAGAGGAATTTTTTCATGGTCGGAAAGCTTGTTAGTGAGATAGGGCAGTAAATCTCAGGGGGTCTATATTATGATCTTGAAAGGACAAAACCATGAATGCTCATATGAGCTAAAACGGAGATCAAACTCCTTATTGTGGGGGCTGCACTCCTCACCCCCCGCTAACTATATATTCCAATTCCGAGATCACACCACAGTGAGGAAAGGGCAAATATACCACTCTCCACTGTTCCGCGATCCCAAAAGACCCCCTTCGATGTCCACCATTTTCGCTCATATGAGCATTTGCGGTTTTGTCCATTCGAGATTATAATATAGACCCAATCTCAGGAAGTAGTTTGAAAGTGAGTGTATTAAGCAGGCATGTAGATCTTACAACAACTGGGTACCATTTTGCTCTCTAGATAGAGGTGCAGTGGTGTTTTCTATGATGAGAAAGGTTTACAAAGTGAAACATCTTATTTTCAGTGGCTTGAAGGTATGTTATATTATGCACCGAGAGGTTGTCTATTAAGGGTAAGGCATATCCCGTAACCTAGGGATTAAGATGTTGACTACAGTGGCTTAATGTGCTTCACAATGACAGCAAACTGGATAGGTCTTAGGCATACCTCTAAACCTCTTAGCGCAAGAAATCTGGACAAAGCCAGAAATAATGGGGGGACCAAGGCCCAAAAACAGGGACAATTTTTAAAGAAACATTGTTCTTATAAACTTAGAAAGTTGCTAGGATAAAATGTTTTGTGGTACCATGCATTTTTTGAATAATACGATGTTTGAAACTCAAATGTTTGTCATTGTTTAGTGAATTTAGTCCTCACCGATTTGTCAGAAAACCACAAATTTTGAGGAATAGACCAAAAACATAAAGCAAAAATATAGACAGTTGAAAGGTATGACTGTCAGACACATTTAGGTGCTGTGACACTGAGGGTTTTTCATTGCTATAATTATGAAAACAGAATGATTTATCTAATGGCAATATCCCTGGATAATTTTGTTCTTTTGTAAGGTACAGGGGTTCTCCAAGGATAGCATCACCTATAGTGGTGATATACTAACAAGTTTCCTACATGTTCTGAAATCCATGAAAGTGGATTTATTGGCATTAATTCATAGTTTATTGTCTGTGAGTAAGTAAAATGTTCATCCACATACATGGTGACAGATCTGGCAACTCCCAAGGTATTTTAATTACATTATAGTGAAATTAGCAGAGGTGCTAAGACTAAAATTTGAGGGACTCCAGTAGAGTTGGACCCAGAGTTAGAAAATGAGTTATATAAGGCAAGGCAGGGTTGGGGTTGGCATAATGGTTAAGGTGTTCACCTTACAGATAAAGGGTACAGGGTTTGATTCTCATCTTTAAGGAAAAATAGCTAGGCTTAAATGGCCCACAAGGGCAGCTAGCCTAGTACTATCTATTAAACTATGAACCTAATACAGAATAGTCTGTTTGGATAAGTAGCTTTAAACCCATTTTATAACATCTGGGAAAAAGTTGTAGCTGGATAATTTATTTACTAATACTTTGTGGTCTACCATCTCAAAAGCCCCTTTTATGTCATGAGATATGGCCACAATCAGTAGACTAATGTCAAAGTTGAAGAAAATATCTAAAACAAGAGAGAAGATAGCAGTTTGGGTACTGTACTTTGGATGAAACTCATGTTGTTTATCAGTAAGACCATACTTTTTGTATATAATCTAACATCTGTTTGTAGAGAAGGCTAATAATATTTTTGTGAATGGGCAAAGTTTTACAATAGGTAGCAAACTAAGGCAGCTTTGGGATTTTGGTAGAAGAATTACTGGTGTGTATTTAAAGCTTGGTGGCATGGTGTGTATTTAAAGCTTGGTGGCAGTAGTTCAGTGGTTAGCATTTGACTAAAAATGTGAGCTAGAACTTTATTGATTAGAATGCGTTGGTTTGTAATATTTTTGGCTGCAAGTAGCTTATTCACTCCTTTAGTGAGTGATATGCAGTTTTTCAAGAGTCTTTAAATACTGGCATTTCCAAATTTAAAAATATGTCAAGTTTTGTCTGCAGATAGAAAATACTTTGCAAGAGGCAAGCCCTCCCCACCTTACATAACTATTCTCCTCAGAGGTCACATGACCTCAGAGGCAAATGTTGTTTGTTCTTACATTAAAGCATACTGCATTCAACTCTGATGTACGATTTCACATCGAGAACATGAAAGTGTGTGTTTGTGAGCATGTCCTCAAGAAAGCAGAATTATCAGCCGCCAGAAATTACATACAAATAATTCATATGGCAGGTGTAATGTGTACTAATGAAAAGAAACAGAAAATACAGTGACCCACTGTACACAGATACAAGACATTGACTGCAAAACAGCTTAGCAAGGAGAAAGAAAATTCAAGATAAATCTACAGCAGACAATTAAACACATGTCCAAACGGACAACAAGTACATGTGGTAAAAGAACAGATATATACACCAGATTATCTTTGCAAAGGCTGCCTCAGTTTGTTTACAAATGGGAATCTGTTTCTCTGCTTTCCTAGATAGCTTTTCATATTCGTCAACAGGGTTCATGCTCAGGGAGATTGCACTTCCTTTTGGCTTACACTGCTGTCCTTGTTCCTGGGTTAAAAGGTCATGCTCCTCAGTAGTTCCCTTGTAGACCAAGCACCAGGTAGTTCGATTACTTAATACTGACACTGCAGTAATAATAAAGGGGGTGCTGCATTCCAGAGTGTGCTGTTCTACTGATGAGAATCTAAACCAAGGCCCTATCTGCCTGAGTTGGTTGACAGCTCATGTGGATGTAAAGGATCTCATGGCACTTATCGAAAAGAGTAAGGCAAGATCACTGGTGCCCTGGACAAATTTCCCCTAGTACTATAAATACCATCTGGGGTCTCCCCGTTAAACAGGCGATTGGCATAGTGGTTCTAACCCGGTCAACGGAGTATGTATAAATACATAAATACAACAGTAATGTCTCCACAAACAATACATTACAAGAATGTTGAATAACACAGTGGACTCCACTTACCAATCTGAGCACCAAGGCACAATATATTGTGAATAATGGCATTTCCTTGTTTCAAGAAGCCCCCTACACTGGGTTTATATCACTGAAAAACAGCAGGGCACAAATCCATAATTTGAAGAGCAAATATAAGGAGATGAAGAAAGGATGCCTCACAGCATATGATCCTACCAGAAGGAAACTCTACCCTTACAGCACTTGTACAATACGGAAAGTAATGACCAAGCAGCTAGAGCTCAAGTGATATTCCTAAGGAGCCATACCAAAATTAAGCACTTCAGGTGGTGTTCTATCTAGGAGTACAGTGTTTGTTTCCATTAGCAAATAAACAACCTGCCTCCTGCTGCTGGAGGAACGCAACAGTACTATATAGCAGCCATATTGTAAACAGAAAATAGACTGGCCGACCTCATAAGACCGAGCACCATTCCTGGCAAAACTAAAAGCATGTAGTGGACAGTGTGCGTGTAATTAGGAAGATACAACAGTATGAATCAAAAGACAGCAACAACCGGCCAAAAACTGTCCTAACAGAAATGCAAAAGTCAGTGACTTTTAGAACATGTGCAGTTCACAGACCATGAGACAAACTATAATCACAACTTTCATCTAGCTATGACCCTCTGCAACATACATTAGTCTTTGTACACGCATACAGTCAATGTCGGCAGCACTCTAGAAATAAAACTATAGGCCAATAATAATCTATGTGCAGACAGAAACAATGACAGCTACCAGAAAATAATGTAGATTAAGAAAACGGAATCAGCTCAATCAGCTGAATGCACTGTGTAAGTTTTTTTTTACAAACAAAAATCACCAAAAAAGCACTATCTTTGAAAATAAACAAGGTATTTTTTCTGAAAAGATGAAAACCCCCAAACACCCCCCATGTGGAAGGGGAAAGCCACATTAAGGTCACACAATAGTTAAGAAATCTGCAATTGCAACAATTACTAAAAGTGTTTTTTTATCAATTATTCCCACAGACATGGAAGAATGCAAGCAAACTTCACTCAGACACTGAATGCTGACAGGGCCGGATCCAGCACTAGGTGACCTAGGCAGCTGCCTAGAGCCCCATGCTGGTAGGGGGCCACCAGATGCAACATTAAAGAAAAGTTTTCATACTTTGCGCGTTGGCCATGTGCTGTATACTGTCGCTTGAAGAATTAAAAAAAAAAAAAGGCAAAAAAGTTTTTCCTACTTTAACCACGTCCTGCTGCTTCCTGCGTGCATGGCACTGCATGCAGAGATGGCACAAGAGTGGAGTGGTATATTGGTATTTCTTTTACTAAAACAGCAGAGGCTTTTCATTCCTTTCAGAATGGATGCTTCAGTGAAGCAGGTATTGTGTGTTGCTCTGTCCAAGTCTGCAACACTGATTACACTAAGGGAGTGGAGGTTTTACTTTCCTTTCCAACAGGCGTTTGCTGCTAACTTTACTTTCTGAAGTGTGTGTGTGTGTGTGTGTGTGTGTGTGTGTGTGTGTGTGTGTGTGTGTGTGTGCAACAGTGGTTTTACTAAGGTGTGTGTGTGTGTGTGTGTGTGTGTGTAAGATTCCCCACTTAGTTATGCTGCTTGCTCAGAGTAAAAAAATAGTACCTTGGGTACAGGGGGTGACAGACAATCTAACTGATAGACCCAGTTTTGTAGGTAAAAACTCATGATTTGGTACACAAAATACATGCTGATGCAGAACCTGCTGTTCTGTTAACTTTTTAAATGAATTAAAGTAGTCTGCCAGAGAAGACATAGGGAGGTCAAAAATGACATGTAGGTGTCCTGCAAGCAATAAGCCTTCTCTCTCCTAAATAAATAAAGAAAAACAGTATTCTACAGTTTTGCATGACTTGCAGATTTCTGAACACCAAATGCTACAGTATTTATACTGTCTGCAACTGTTTTGCTTTATTCGTTGCACTAAAGAAAAAATGAATTCATTAACAAGCCTGGATTGTGTAATATAGTCTAAACATGTTGTATTTTAGTAATTTATTTTTGCAGTACCTTCTTTAGAGTCACCAGCAAGTGCAAAGGGTATAACATTTGTCAGATCACATAGTTTGCATTACTTTGATAATCAGAACTGTCGGAACTTCAGCATCCCTTGTGTAGTCACTGCTGCATAGCATTGTAGTACAGTGTTCTCTACAAAATCAGATTATAAAGTAATTCTGTATTTATTAAAAACTATCATGGCACAGTGGGAGGATGAGTTTGTTTTTGGCACACACACTTAGTTAATAGGAGGCTTGTGGATGATATTTTTCTTTTATGGGATGGTTCTGTTGATGCCTTAGACAAATTTATACAGTATTTGAATAATACCACTTCTTTTCTTAGGTTTACTGACCGTACTTCTTTTGATATGATTGATTTTTTAGATGTGCAGATTATTAAGACCGCCTCTGGATCAATCGAGGCTAGGTTATTCAGGAGAGCATGCTGGAAGAATAGTCTTTTGCATTGGATCACTATGTACCCTGGTTATGTATACCGTTATGTGGTTAAAAGTCAAGCCTGTAAGCTATGTAGTTTACATACAGATGATGTATTATTTCAACATGCAATGACTGGGTTATGTGATGACTTTAAAGACAGGGCTATTCCAGTGATGAGTTAGATATCTATATGGACGATTTGATGGAAGCATGTGGGGATAGAGCTAGACCCTTTTTTCTGCTAGAGGCGGTATGAGGTCTAAGAAAACAACTATCTATGATAGGAATAAGGTGATTTTGACATACATAAATGATATTTCTAGGATTTGCAATGTCATCCGTAAGAACTGGTCTGTTTTCTTAGCTGATGATGATATTAAGAGATATGGTGGGACCTCACACCCTGTTTTCTGCTTTAAGAATAGTTAATCACTGAAGAGACAGCTATGTTTTGGTCACCATGGAACCAAGGTTAGTAGTCTCTCTGATAGTCTGGGTACCTATCCATGTAGGGGCTTTGTAAAGCATGTAATTATATTTCTGAAGAGAAGATCTATGTTTACCCAATAAGTGGATATAAATTTGTCCCTAGGTTTTATGCAGATTGTACTAGCTCTGGTTTGGTTTGTCCCATTGTAAGGATTGCTTCTGTTTTAATATTGGGAAAACTACTCGATCCCTTAAGGAGGGTATTTTAAAGCACACAGATTATATTCAGAATAGGGATTGCACTAGTGCACTTTATAAACATGTACAGAATTTTATTGGTCATAAGTTTAGTTTTTTTGTATTTCAGTTGATTATATCTGATTTGAGAGGTTGTGATAATGACAGGGTGGAGCTAGCTGAGACAAAATGGATAATTAATTTTTCTGCACACAGAGCCCCTGGCTTGAATGGTAGTATACCTTTTAGGCGAGCATTGAAGGCTTGTGTACTCATTAAGTTGATTAAATGATTTTAATTTAATTGGTTATACTATTCAAATGGCTTCTGTTTTTAACTTTTGTATGGCCTGAAGAAGTGCAGAGGTTTTGCACAAAAGCACTCATCTAGTGAATAAACGCATGAACTTTGGCCATGTTTGTTTGGTTGTTTCATCATTTATTTTCGCTATATTTTGTTTTTTTGGATTGAGTCAAGCTTTACTCATCAGGCTTGTCTTTTATCTTTGCGGATTTATGAATATCTCAAAAGGAAAAGAAGGACATGACTGTCTGGATTTCATGAAGAAAATGGTTGAGTATAAGGACACAGCTGCCAGAGTCACAGATACATCTAAATACAGAATACAGAGTACACGTTCCCCTCCAGGTGTAGAGTGAAGACCCTAAAGTCAGTACAATAAAATGCCAGAACTCCTAGTTAAAGGAAGCAACAAGTTTTAATTGTGGGAGAAAAAGAACCTGCAAGTGGGAGACACTTTCCTGGATAATGACTTTTATCCAGCTACAAGACTTAGAAAGAGCAGATTTATTCAAGTCTTCAAGCAGTGCAGAACAGCAAAAGTTTGCTTCAAACTGTTGTATCCAGCTATTTTGAAAATGTTCTTCCTTTCTGCAGTAAGGACTTTCCGGGACTTGGAACAAGCATTATCAGGAACAGAAAACATGCTGCATGAATGACAACAGAGTGAGCCACAAGGCTCACTGAAGTATATAAATATAGGAAGGATTCCGGAATAAATAGTGAAGGATTCAGTTTAAAGTGGTTTCTGATGAGGAAGAAAAGTCGAGGAAAATGTTAAAAACTAAGATAAAAGACTCTAATAAAAAAATCCCTGTTACACAGCAGCAGGAGGAGTTACATGAGTAGAAGTAGTGCAGTGCATTAATACACTGTGCTGTAATTAATGTAACATGAGTAGTAGTGCAGTGCACTGATAGACTGTGCTATAATAAATGTAACATGAGTAGTAGTGCAGTGCATTAATAAACTGTGCTGTAATTAATGTAACATGAATAGTAGTGCAGTGCACTGATAGACTGTGCTATAATTAATGTAACATTAGTAGTGCAGTGCATTGACAGACTGTGCTATAATTAATTAACATGAGTAGAAGTACTGCAGTGTATTAATAAACTGTGCTATAATTAAGGTAACATGAGTAGAAGTAGTGCAGTGCATTCATACACTGTGCTATAATTAATGTGACATGAGTAGTAGTGCAGTGCATTAATAAACTGTGCTGTAGTTAATGTAACATGAGTAGTAGTGCAGTGCACTGATAGACTGTGCTATAATTAATGTAACACGAGTAGAAGTAGTACAGTGCATTAATACACTGTGCTATAATTAATGTAACATGAGTAGAAGTAGAGCAGTACATTAACACACTGCTATAATTAATGTAACATGAGTAGAAGTAGTGCAGTTTATTAATATACTGTGCTATAATTAATGTAACATGAGTAGAAGTAGTGCAGTACATTAATACACTGTGCTATAATTAATGTAACATGAGTAGAAGTAGTGCAGTGCATTAATAAACTGTGCTGTAATTAATGTAACATGAGTAGAAGTAGTGCAGTGCATTAATAAACTGTGCTATAATTAAGGTAACATGAGTATAAGTAGTACAGTGCATTAATACACTGTGCTATAATTAAGGTAACATGAGTATAAGTAGTACAGTGCATTAATAAACTGTGCTGTAATTAATGTAACATGAGTAGAAGTGCAATGCATTAATAAACTGTGCTATAATTAATGTAACATGAGTAGTAGTGCAGTGCATTAATACACTGTGCTATAATTAATGTAACATGAGTAGAAGTAGTGCAGTGCACTGATAGACTGTGCTATAATTAATGTAACATGAGTAGAAGTAGTGCAGTGCATTAATAAACTGTGCTATAATTAATGTAACATGAGTAGTGCAGTGCATTAATACACTGTGCTATAATTAAGGTAACATGAGTAGAAGTAGTGCAGTGCACTGATACGACTGTGCTATAATTAATGTAACATGAGTAGAAGTAGTGCAGTGCATTAATAAACTGTGCTGTAATTAAGGTAACATGAGTAGAAGTAGTGCAGTGCATTAATAAACTGTGCTGTAATTAATGTAACATGAGTAGTTGTGCAGTGCATTAATACACTGTGCTATAATTAATGTAACATAAGTAGAAGTAGTGCAGTGCATTAATAAACTGTGCTGTAATTAATGTAACATGAGTAGAAGTAGTGCAGTACATTAATAAACTGTGCTATAATTAAGGTAACACGAGTAGAAGTAGTGCAGTGCATTAATACACTGTGTTGTAATTAATTTAACATGAGTAGAAGTAGTGCAGTGCATTGATAGACTGTGCTATAATCAATGTAACATGAGTAGTAGTGCAGTGCATTAATAAACTGTGCTGTAATTAATGTAACATGAGTAGTAGTGCAGTGCACTAATACACTGTGCTATAATTAATGTAACGAGTAGACTGTAGTGCAGTGCATTAATAAACTGTGCTGTAATTAATGTAACATGAGTAGAAGTAGTGCAGTGCATTAATAAACTGTGCTATAATTAAGGTAACATGAGTAGAAGTAGTGCAGTGCATTAATAAACTGTGCTATAATTAATGTAACATGAGAAGTACTGCAGTTCTTTGACAGACTGTGCTGTAATTAATGTAACATGAGTAGAAGTAGTGCAGTGCACTGATAGACTGTGCTATAATTAATGTAACATGAGTAGAAGTAGTGCAGTGCATTAATACACTGTGCTATAATTAAGGTAACATGAGTATAAGTAGTGCAGTGCATTAATACACTGTGTTGTAATTAATGTGACATGAGTAGAAGTATTGCAGTGCATTGATAGACTGTGCTATAATTAATGTAACATGAGTAGAAGTAGTGCAGTGCATTAATAAACTGTGCTGTAATTAATGTAACATGAGTAGTAGTGCAGTGCACTAATGGACTGTGCTATAATTAATGTAACATGAGTAGACTGTAGTGCAGTGCATTAATAAACTGTGCTGTAATTAATGTAACATGAGAACTACTGCAGTGCATTAATACACTGTGCTATAATTAATGTAACATGAGAAGAAGTAGTGCAGTGCATTGAAATTAACGTAACATGAGTAGAAGTAGTGCAGTGCATTGATAGACTGTGCTATAATTAATGTAACATGAGTAGAAGTAGTGCAGTGCATTTATAGATTGTGTTATAATTAATGAAACACCAGAAGTAGTGCAGTGCATTGACAGACTGTGCTATAATTAATGTAAAATGAGTAGAAGTAGTGCAGTGCATTAATACACTGTGCTATAATTAAGGTAACATGAGTAGAAGTAGTGCAGTGCATTAATACACTGTGCTATAATTAAGGTAACATGAGTAGAAGTATTGCAGTGCATTGATAGACTGTGCTATAATTAATGTAACATGAGTAGAAGTAGTGCAGTGCATTAATAAACTGTGCTGTAATTAATGTAACATGAGTAGTAGTGCAGTGCACTAATAGACTGTGCTATAATTAATGTAACGTGGGTAGACTGTAGTGCAGTACATTAATAAACTGTGCTGTAATTAATGTAACATGAGAACTACTTCAGTGCATTAATACACTGTGCTATAATTAATGTAACATGAGAAGAAGTAGTGCAGTGCATTGAAATTAACGTAACATGAGTAGAAGTAGTGCAGTGCATTGATAGACTGTGCTATTATTAATGTAACATGAGTAGAAGTAGTGCAGTGCATTTATAGATTGTGTTATAATTAATGTAACATCAGTAAAGTAGTGCAGTGCATTGACAGACTGTGCTATAATTAATTAACATGAGTAGAAGTACTGCAGTGCATTAATAAACTGTGCTATAATTTATGTAACATAAGAAGTACTGCAGTGCATTAATACACTGTGCTATAATTAATATAACATGAGTAGTGCAGTGCATTGAAATTAATGTAACATGAGTAGAATAGTGCAGTGCATTGATAGACTGCACTATAATTAATGCAACATGAGTAGAAGTAGTGCAGTGCATTGAAATTAACGTAACATGAGTAGAAGTAGTGCAGTGCATTGATAGACTGTGCTATAATTAACGTAACATGAGTAGTAGTGCAGCGCATTGACAGACTGTGCTATAATTAATGTAACATGAGTAGAAGTAGTGCAGTGCATTAATAAACTGTGCTGTAATTAATGTAACATGAGTAGTAGTGCAGTGCATTGACAGACTGTGCTATAATTAATGTAACATGAGTAGAAGTAGTGCAGTGCTTTAATACACTGTGCTATAATTAAGATAACATGAGTAGAATGAGTGCAGTGCACTGATACGACTGTGCTATAATTAATGTAACATGAGTAGAAGTAGTGCAGTGCATTAATAAACTGTGCTGTAATTAATGTAACATGAGTAGTAGTGCAGTGCATTAATACACTGTGCTATAATTAATGTAACATGAGTAGAAGTAGAGCAGTGCATTAATAAACTGTGCTGTAATTAATGTAACATGAGTAGAAGTAGTGCAGTGCATTAATAAACTGTGCTATAATTAAGGTAACATGAATAGAAGTAGTGCAGTGCATTAATAAACTGTGCTATAATTAAGGTAACATGAGTAGACGTAGTGCAGTGCATTAATACACTGTGTTGTAATTAATGTAACATGAGTAGAAGTAGTGCAGTGCATTGATAGACTGTGCTATAATTAATGTAACATGAGAAGTACTGCAGTGCTTTAATAAACTGTGCTGTAATTAATGTAACAGGAGTAGAAGTAGTGCAGTGCACTGATAGACTGTGCTATAATTAATGTAACATGAGTAGAAGTAGTGCAGTGCATTAATACACTGTGCTATAATTAAGGTAACATGAGTAGAAGTAGTGCAGTGCACTGATACGACTGTGCTATAATTAATGTAACATGAGTAGAAGTAGTGCAGTGCATTAATAAACTGTGCTGTAATTAAGGTAACATGAGTAGAAGTAGTGCAGTGCATTAATAAACTGTGCTGTAATTAATGTAACATGAGTAGTAGTGCAGTGCATTAATACACTGTGCTGTAATTAATGTAACATGAGTAGAAGTAGTGCAGTGCATTAATAAACTGTGCTGTAATTAATGTAACATGAGTAGAAGTATTGCAGTGCATTGATAGACTGTGCTATAATTAATGTAACATGAGTAGAAGTAGTGCAGTGCATTAATAAACTGTGCTGTAATTAATGTAACATGAGTAGTAGCGCAGTGCACTAATAGACTGTGCTATAATTAATGTAACATGAGTAGACTGTAGTGCAGTGCATTAATAAACTGTGCTGTAATTAATGTAACATGAGAACTACTGCAGTGCATTAATACACTGTGCTATAATTAATGTAACATGAGTAGAAGTAGTGCAGTGCATTAATAAACTGTGCTGTAATTAAGGTAACATGAGTAGAAGTAGTGCAGTGCATTAATAAACTGTGCTGTAATTAATGTAACATGAGTAGTAGTGCAGTGCATTAATACACTGTGCTGTAATTAATGTAACATGAGTAGAAGTAGTGCAGTGCATTAATAAACTGTGCTGTAATTAAGGTAACATGAGTAGAAGTAGTGCAGTGCATTAATAAACTGTGCTATAATTAAGGTAACATGAGTATAAGTAGTGCAGTGCATTAATACACTGTGTTGTAATTAATGTAACATGAGTAGATGTATTGCAGTGCATTGATAGACTGTGCTATAATTAATGTAACATGAGTAGAAGTAGTGCAGTGCATTAATAAACTGTGCTGTAATTAATGTAACATGAGAACTACTGCAGTGCATTAATACACTGTGCTATAATTAATGTAACATGAGAAGACGTAGTGCAGTGCATTGAAATTAACGTAACATGAGTAGAAGTAGTGCAGTGCATTGATAGACTGCTATAATTAATGTAACATGAGTAGAAGTAGTGCAGTGCATTTATAGATTGTGTTATAATTAATGTAACATCAGTAGAAGTAGTGCAGTGCATTGACAGACTGTGCTATAATTAATTAACATGAGTAGAAGCACTGCAGTGCATTAATAAACTGTGCTATAATTTATGTAACATAAGAAGTACTGCAGTGCATTAATACACTGTGCTATAATTAATATAACATGAGAAGTAGTGCAGTGCATTGAAATTAACGTAACATGAGTAGAATAGTGCAGTGCATTGATAGACTGCGCTATAATTAATGTAACATGAGTAGAAGTAGTGCAGTGCATTGAAATTAACGTAACATGAGTAGAAGTAGTGCAGTGCATTGATAGACTGTGCTATAATTAACGTAACATGAGTAGAAGTAGTGCAGCGCATTGACAGACTGTGCTATAATTAATGTAATATGAGTAGAAGTAGTGCAGTGCATTAATAAACTGTGCTGTAATTAATGTAACATGAGTAGTAGTGCAGTGCATTGACAGACTGTGCTATAATTAATATAACATGAGTATAAGTAGTGCATTGCATTAATACACTGTGCTATAATTAATGTAACATGAGAAGTAAAACACAGACTTGCCACACTACTAGGGAAATGAACTGTATCATATTGACATAGTGAAATATTATTTAACTGTTCTAAATATGTTATAGATGTTAAAAAATAATGCTACAGATGTAGTTAATGCGGTAGAATGCAATTTATTGTTTGCTATTAGTTTGCACATGTTTTTGATAAGCAACACACAGCCTCATAACTAGAGGAATGAGCACTCTCTTACAGCTGTCACGATGTTTCACTAAGATGTCTTTCTAAAGAGAAGATGCGTTTTAGTAAGGGGAAAGAAATGGGAAAAGAAAAGCAGCTGATCAGATGGCAGGCGAGTCCTTGGTTTACATCACAGGGCTAACAGGTTTGTCTAACTAAATGTTAAAACAGTTAACATGATTAGGAAAAATGGCAATTAAGACAGAAAGAGATTGCTTAAAAGGGAGATTGCATACAGCAAAACATTGTGTTTACGATTAACTAGGGTAAGTCAAAAAACAGAGTTGTTAAGGAGGTAAAGAGCTAAAATGAAAGTTTATCCCGGACAGCAAGAGGGAAAAAGAAAAAATGCATATGCTCTGCCCCCACAAAACAGGACCTCCACACCATAACCCAGAACTCATTTCTAATCAGTAGAATCCTGGCTTAAAAATTCTCAACTCATGCTAAACCCAAATAAAACCAAACGCCTCCTCTTCTACCCATCAAAAACAACTACAACACTCCCAATTTTTACTCGAGTCCAAAAATAAAATTATTATTACCCTTGTGACAAATACCAAACAGCTAGTGGTTGAAATTGACAACAATCTAAAATTTAATATCCACAAAGCCCAAACTATCAAAAAAGTTCATTAAAAATTAGGCCTCCTTTACAGAAGCAAGACATTTTTAACCAGATCTACAAAAGCTACCATTGCCTGGACACACCTCCTGTCACCCTCTACTCTATGACTCCCCTATACTAACCAATCTACGCAAATCAGACCTTACTAAACTAGACTCATGTTACAATAAATAGCCAAATTTGCTACAAACACCTCCCTACAAAACACACCATTGCACAGCCCTTAGACAACTAAACTGGCTAGAACTTCCTCAGCTCCACCAATACAAGCAACTAACCTTCACCCATAAAATACTCCCATGAACCAGATAAAACCCCAGTCCTTCAAGAATTCATACAACCATACACCACCACTAGAACACTCCATTCCACTGACAAACTCCCAGTTAAATCTACCAAAACTAACAACTTGGATGGAGAATCCTTATTCTCTAACATCATTCCTAAAATATGAAATAAACTACCCACTTCCATCTGCACCATAGTACAATTTAAAAAACTTCTATTTACTCACTTAGAAAAGTCCTGGCTTTGCTCTTGCTATCCACTTGACTAACTCTATATTCTCCACTTTTTATACACACCTTCTGACTTTCTTTAGAGCTACACTTTACAGTACTATCCTATTATGCCTTCTTCCTTCCCTATATATACTTACCCTTTCTCAAATTATTTCAAGTCTTCCTCAAAATATCATACTGTGCTTTCTAATATATATGCTAGTCTAGTTTGTGTAATACCATATACTTTTTGATGTACAAATTGTTAAAATTGCTAAGGTGTCATCTCTTTCGGTTATTTATATTTGCAATGTGCACTTTCATTGTTGACCCGTACTCTGTAATTTTCTTGTGGTATAATGTTTGTTTGTTTTTCATATTGTTGGAGCTTTTCTCCCTGGGCCTCCGCTGAAAATGGACCTGTGTCCAGTCGGACTTTCCCGATAAACAAATGTTAAATAAATAAATAAAAATAATGGAATTTAGATGATCAGCACAAAAACTGCAAATGGGAGCAATCAGTCTAGGGGATGGACCAGTGGGAAAGGAGGAAAACCAGAACATAAGTTACAGTAAGTGATTCCAAGTAAAAGGGAAAGCGTGAGGGCAGAAAAATGAGAAAAGGGAAGTGATTTTTCAGTTCAGTGTGCTATTGAGTACAGTTGATAATGTTTAACAATAAATATAACATATCTTAACAATAAATATAAAATATCTTATATCTTATTATGTTTTTTAAATACCTTTACTGAATTACCACTTAAGACATAGGCAAACATACATTTATATAAAAGAAAACAAACCATATTAGCATGTTCCCAGTTACAGACATCATACATCACATAAATTCTTTTGTATAATTATCATCAATCCAACATTACATAAATTGATCAATTCCTGCCTTCCCTTAGACCTCCCTCCCTTCTGCAAAACATTATTCTGCATGTATTGTTCTCCCACAATTTAAATTTTTTTCTTAAAGCGCGAGGTTATCCAGACTGACTACTGAATTCCATTAGTGAAACAATATGGGCCAGTTTATGGCAAGTATTTCTGTGCTCCTCCTACTTTTACGTACAAAAGTAAGTTTAATATAAAATCGTTTTTGGAGAGGCCAAAAATGTACAACCAGGGATTGGCAACAAGAAAATACACA
The DNA here is from genome assembly GCF_019279795.1 of Protopterus annectens. Lineage (NCBI taxonomy): Eukaryota > Metazoa > Chordata > Ceratodontiformes > Protopteridae > Protopterus > Protopterus annectens. The sequence goes on along the minus strand of NC_056733.1, from coordinate 1,084,944,998 downwards.
CACTGTCACCAGTGCCTGTTTATTTGCACTAATTACATTAATGTTGGGCAATGTAATTTAGATTGTAATACTAGAAGGTTAGCATACAATTGTTTGGCATCAAAAATGATATATCCAGCCAAATGAAATACATGTCCCACATTCTACATGGGGAAAATGAAAAATATACTTAATAAGCGAATCTATCAACAAAACTATAGTACAGTGTAAAGATGATAAAAAGCACTTTGGCCAAAGTTTAGATTGTAAGAATTTTACAAAATTTGTATTCTTAATTTTGGAGCAGATTGAGGTGTACCCCTATTGTGGCGACTGAAAAACAGGCTGTTGTAAAGGGAAATATGTTGGCAGATTAGGTTGAATGCCACATATTTTCCTGGGTTGAATGAGGCGGCGTCTATTTCCAGTGGGTTAAGGAGGAAAGCCTCCTGTGTATAACAGTGTGTTTTATAAAATACATGTTTAATATTTTTAAGTTAAATTTGATGTGGTTTTTAATTTGTACTGTGTAAAATGACATAATTGCACAGTCATGAGTTTATTGGGTAAATGTGTGGGTGGCCCTGTTTGTAGAATGGTGAAAAATGGGGGAGGTGGTATATTCATCGATGGTTCTGAAGATGTCTTGTTTGTAAAGACAAAAGCACTTAACCATTGATATTTTTCAGTCTATTTCCGCTTCAATAAAGGATTTTGGTACATCATGATGATTGTGGTGCTGAACTAGTGGTGGTTTTGGTTCAGCAGTTAAGTTTTCGTCTAGTTTGCAGTTACAATGAAATGTTTGTTGTGTGATTTTGGATTTATCTTCTTTGTATTCCTGGCATGTCAGCCTACAATTCTCATGAGATGTAGCCGGATACACCTATCTCTTTAGCTTCTTCTGAAATACGTAATTTAATGCTGCTAATACAGCAATTAACCCAGACACTCACACAACTGAATCGAAGTTTGAAAGAGTTCAGAGTAAAACCCCCAACCCCCTGTGCCAAGTAAGGTGGTCGGCAATAATTCACAGGAACTGATCACTAATGCTCAGGAGTTGTCTAGCAATGTGAACAAATTTTTGGATAAGTTAGAAATACTGGATCGATGGGTCCTGACAATATCCCTGGATAGCATGAAGCACGATTTAATCACAACCCTAACAACACTGTTCAATCTCAGTCTTCATAGAGGTTTTGTACCAAATGAATGGAGAACAGCCACAATCATTCCCTTGCATAAGGCGGGACCTTCTATAGGTTCACAGACCCAGGCAAAGAGACCATTCACCAGTGGAGTCCCCCCAGGGGTCTATGCTGGAACCTCTCCTGTTTGGCATCAACTTTTCTGAAGTAAAAGCCAGTACCAAAGCAGTGGGTGATGAACTTTGCAAGCAACTGCGAGCTAGAAGCAGTGAGTGAATCCCCAAATGACTTGGCCATCCTGCAGGAAGGTTTGTCTCAACTTACTGGTGTCAAAATAATGGTCTGAAACTAAATGTAAAAAAATGCATCATGGTATCGTCTGGGAAGTCATCACCCCAGGAAACTACCACACTGACAACATGCTCCTAACAGCTGACCCAGTTGCTCAGGATTTGGAAATTTATGGGGACACTGGTCTAACGTTTGACCAACTTGTCAAAATTAATTGTACAAGCTTACCTATTTATAGGTCTATCAGATCCAAGAAAAACTTTGACCCAACTAAATTTCAACTTGAACTCAAATCATGTAACTGGACAAAACTAAAGTTCCTTCCCCTTGATGAGGCAGTGTCATCATTTAACAATTCATTCCTTACTATACTTGACTCGCATGCCCCTAAACGCTCAATAAGAATTAAAACTCAACTAGCACCTTGGCTAACAACAGGCACCAAAACCAAAATAACAACTAGAGACAAAGCGTGGGATAAATGGCGCACTACCAAACTACCCCTAGATCGTATCAAATTCCAACAACTTAGAAATGAGACTAAAAAAGCCATCATACTAGATAAGAAAAATTACTTCTACAATCTGCAACATAAACATCAGAATAAACCTCAAAAGTACTGGGCAGGCATAAATAAACTTCTCCAACCAGGCAAATCCACTACTCCGACCCCAGGAACATTATCTGACAAGAGCCAAGAAGATATAGCCAATTCATTCAATACTTTCTTCACAGAAACCATCCAGTCATTAGCTAACTAACTTTCTCCTCCCCACACTTCTATAAACACTATACCGACTCACCACTCTCTTTTAACTTCCAGCCAGTGTCCACATCCTTTATCAGATCCCTTTTGAAAAAAACTGAAGCCAACCACCCTTTCGGCCGATCTTCTGCCGGCTGAATACCTGCAAATTGCTGCAGATGTTGTAGCCTACCCTATTCTCAATCCTAATTAACAGAACCATAACCGAGGCCTCAATCCCCTCAATTTGGAAAATATCCTATGTTATTCCACTCCACAAAGGAGGTTCATCCACAGAACTATCCAACTATAGACCTATAGCCATACTATCACCACTTGCCAAAATTATGGAAAAGTGCATGCACAACCAACTAATGCTCTATCTAACCCAAAATAAACTACTCATAGACTCTCAACATGGATTCAGACCCCATCATAGTACAACCACTGCCCTCCTCTCTTTTACTGAAAACATTAATCTTAACCGGAATAATAAAAAAAATCCTCCGCTCTCTTCCTGGACCTATCGAAAGCCTTCGATATGGTAAACCATCAGTTACTTCTATATACTTTAAAAACCCTGTATCTAGATACTCCAGCCCTTGACTGGTTTCAAGCTTACCTCACTGGGAGACAATAAGCAGTAATGTGGCAAAACAAGCTCTCCTGCCTACTACCAAATACCATAGGAGTTCCTCAAGGTTCCATATTAGGACCTCTCCTCTTTTCAGTCTTCATAAACGACATCCAAACAGTCATCCCTGAAGCCACCTGCATTCAATATGCAAATGACTCGACTATAATATGTTCCAATGCCTCTCTTGCAAATCTACTAACTACCACCCAACATAGCTTTACCAAAGTCGAAAACTGGCTTGCCAACCATCTCCTGATCTTAAATCCAAACAAAACCAAGTTACTTCTCTTCTACCCAACCAATAGATCTCTGACTGAAAACTTCACTATAAAATCCAATAATGGGACCATCATCTCCCCAGACACCTACACAAAGCTATTAGGAGTAAACATTGACAATAAACTCAGATTTGATATACATATCAACCAAGCCATTAAGTCAGTCAACAAGAAACTTGGGACCCTATATAGAATTAAAGCCTTCCTTACTCCGAATGCCAGGGCAGCCACAGCCCGTTCACACCTTCTCTCTACCCTACTATATGCCTCTCCTGTCCTCACTCACCTTAACAAATCTGATCTGGCCAAGCTCTCATCCTACTATAATCACATTGCCAGGTTCGTTACAGGCCTACCCTACAGAACACACCACTGTACTAATCTGAAAAAGCTTGGATGGATAGAATTCCCACACCTTCTTCACCAGTCCCAACTCATAGAGGCCTTCAAAATCCTTAAACAACCTGAGAATACCCCAGCACTAAAAAACTTAATGACTCCCTACTCCAATCTAAGCTGCCTTCGCTCAGCAAACAGACTCCTTGTCCAAACAACTAAATCTCTCAACCTAGGTGGTGACGCACTATTTGCCAACACCACTGGTAAAATATGGAACTCTCTCCCAAATAACATCACGCTTGCAACTTCTCTAAGTCAATTCAAAAATAGTCTAAAACTCCACTTCAAGTCACACTGGCTATGTCCTTGCTCAAACCCAGACTAGCTCTGTGCCATTAACTAAAACATAAACAACTAGCTAAGATGATAAGCACTTTGTATACTGTGATAAAGAAATATGTATCCTGTCTAACTCTATGTCATTATACTGCCTACCGTCCTTGCTAATATGTTATTAATGTTACATTTGTAGTAATCTCAGAAATAGTAATGGCAGTCTTGTACTTGTATGTAAATAGCCTATGTTTTTGTTAAGTTCTTTCAGCTCATTTACTGTACCTAATTATCAATGTAACTCTGTTGGAGCTTTTCTCCCCGGGCCTCCGCTGAAAAAGGACATGTATCCAGTCGGACCATCCCGGTTAACAAATGTAAAATAAAATAAAATAAAATAATAATAAATAAACAACTGTCTCTTTTGTTGTAAGAAAGTCCTTATATATTGCACTGCTTATAAACAAAGGGATTGTAGATGTAGGGATGCCATTATCCCACTTTACTCAGCCCTTATTAGGCCAATCATTGAATATAATGCCACCTGTGGTATGCATCTGTCTAGACACATGCAACAACTGGAATGCCCACATAGATGCCTTACTAAAAGGATACAAGCCTAAGCATGTCCTCCAAGGATCGACTAAATGTCTTGTCATTGTACTTGGTATCCTACAGACTGCTAAGAGGTGACCTGTTTCTGGAATACAAGGCATTCTTCATCACATTACTGATGGATTTACTGCACATTAGTTAGTCAAATGGCATCAGAAATATTTGACCTAGGGATCCAGACCTCTTCTACAACATCAACAGAACGGCTTGAAGAGACTGTTATATTTCAGAGGATACCCCCTACTGTGGAACAAACTCCCCACTGACAAAAAAAGTTTATTCCTGTCCATTTCCAAGTGCAACTTAGACCTACAGATGGGAAATAGGTAATTTACCCCAGGACTGCCCCTGTACTACTAATGGAGAAAGGTAGCTCCTAAATGGCGGTGCAGTGGTGCAGCGGTTAACGTTATCACCTCACAGCAAGAGGTTCTCTGGTTCGATTCTCGGCTGGGGTGCCTTCTGTGTGGAGTTCGCATGTTCTCCCTGCGTTCACATAGGTTTCGTCTGGGTACTCCGGTTTCCTCCCACAATCCAAATACATGCATCTGGAACATTTCTCCCTGGGCCTCTGCTGCAAATAGGCTCTGCCCTAGTTGGAATTCCACGGTCAACAAATGTTAAATAAATAAATAAAATAAAAATAAATAAAAAATGCTTTATCCCATTTACAGGTCCCCTTAAATTATCTATGGTATGATCCGGGTTATTCTTATCAGGGTTAATATATGAATATCAACCATGGAATGGTAAAGCCAATCTATAACCAACAAAGATAGGTTATTTCAAGCAAAAAATGGGAAACTGGTTAGGCTTAAAATGGGCTGCAAGGGCAGCTAGCCTTGTTCTTACTTATGAACCAACAAACAGACCAAGAGGGTGCTTAATGTTGGAAAGGTGGATGCCTGAATAATGACTCCATTAAAAGAAGTGTTAGAAGAAGTCCACCTGTTAAGATGCCATGAAAATACACATAAGATAGTTTAGCTTGCTAAAAGTCAAGGTAGAGGCCACATACATGCTTTCCAAAATGAACCATCATTCCCAATGCTCTAGCTGGAAGATGAAACACTAGACTTAAATATGTGATT